>NC_057807.1:136609655-136616187 GCF_018294505.1 Triticum aestivum
GGCGGCGTGGTCTCCAGGCGGCGACGGGCGACGGCGTCGGGCGCGGAGCGAGGGAGAAGGGGATCGGGCTCCTCCCGATCCGGATCCAGAGCGAGGGGGTGAGGGAGAGCGAGTGGGGAGTGGGGTAGGTTAGGGTTTGGTCACCCAGGGAGTTATGGGGGGAGCGGGGGGCGGCCTGGGCCGGCCTGGCTTGCCCAGTGGCCAGCTGGGCCGAGGCCCAGCGGGGGGGGGTGTTAATTTCTTGTCTTTTTTTTGTTGTGTCCTTTTTCTTTTACTGTTTTATTTTATTCTAGTTTTATAAAACATAAAAGTTGTACCTTAAATAGTAACACTAATTATACCTCTGCCACAAAAGGTTTAACCCCCAAATAATATAGTTTAGTATTTTATAAAATACCAAGGCATTTATGTATTTGTCTTACCTACTGTTTTAATTAATTAAATGCAGTTAGACCTTTTATAAAAATGTGGTTTCTCCACCAACATTACTTATGAATTATTTGTCACATTTATAACATTTTAGTTTTGACTTTTGAAAACGTTTATTGTTTGCTTGATTTTGAATATGAATTTGAATCGGTTCCGAACTAACACGAGATTAGCGAAAGTAATCGAAGTGACGTGGCATCGTTAACGCGGGATTACTGTAGCCTAATTATCCGGGCGTCACAATTCTCCTCCACTACAAGAAATCTCGTCCCGAGATTTAAGAGGGGTGTAAGGGGGAAAGTTTTGGTTACGAAATTCTAGCGAGTGTTCCCAGTCTTGGTTGTTCTTCTCAAAGAGGTCGATCCATTATGTTGGTGTATTCGTTTCTCTGCTTCAAGTCACCATGATCAAGTCGTCATCCTTTCTTCGGGATCTCCATCGTCCTACGACGCGACCAAGGGGAAAAACTCCGGAAGAACGCACCTCCACAAAGCTGGGCATCTGACGGTGAACTCAATGGGAAATACACAAGGTACCCCACGAGTTGTATTTCAGTGAATTAGTTGAGTGCAATATACGTTGGTACCAAAGTTTCAAACGGGTAGGCAATCATTCGGTGACTAGACAGAAGCTGGAATGGGGGGTTTGAACAACGAGAATAACATGGTGTTTGATTCCAGGATGAATAATGGTATAGCATTTAGCTCGTGAATCACATACGAAGCCAGGTGCAAAGGATACATTAGAATCCGGGTTGTAAAGGAGAGTCAGGTTTCGATCTAGTGGACCTGTGGGTTATGGGCCCACCATGTGGGTTAAAGTAGGAAGGGCGGTGACGTCTTGCACGATCGTGTAAGCAAGACGTATCAGAGCATACCCTGTCAGTTATGTTGTCAACAACATCGGTACCAAGGGCGAGGGACGAAGAGAACCATTTTCCTGCTCGTTGAACGAGGCGGGCCAATAGGCAAACTTCTTGTCCATCGGTGGTTACCGGAATATCATCAACAATCGTAACAGGGTCTTACTGACCAATTATACATCGAGGTGTTTACATAAGCAGTGAATCTTTACTGCTTAGATTATATAGATCACAAGAATGTCAAACACAACAATGGAAAGGAAAATATGAATATCAGATTAAACAGAACAATGGAAAGGAAAATGTGTTAAAACACATAATTCAGGGGTATATCCTTCCCAAGGACAAGCAGAGCAAGATATCCACGACAGGATATAGAGTGGATAACCATTTAGGTAAGGGGAGAGGAATTTGATGACCATACCCATACAGCGGTGTTTGGATAATCGAGTAGGAAACATTTAGCATTGGGCTTCAAATGTTTTTTGTTGAAAATCGGAGTACCATGGACATGCTTCAAGATAGCATTGACATGGTCTTTTAAAAAAAATCAGACTTTAATACTCAAAGGATTCATCAGGAACAACTTATAGAATAAGTCTAACCACATCCTGATGGAAGAATAGATAACCTTGTTAAACGGAAACTATAACAATAGGGCCTCCGGCCAGGTGTGCTAGGCACGACATCACCTTACCGGGTCACATAAAGACCATTGTTATAACTCTTGGAAATATGTTCCAACCATCATATCTGACCGAGATTTAGATCTAATTGGTGTTGGAATACCGCAGGCTCAGGATGCCTGAGAAGAAAAGGTGCGACACAAATTAACGAGGTGACATTGTAAGACTCTCTGGGAACGAACTATGGAAGAGAGTTCCAAAACAAGAGTTCATCATTAAATCAAGGAGAGGACAAGGAGGTGTCTGGTGAACTCAACGGCAATTCACCGAGATTCCCAAAAGATGGATTCCCACAATTAAGTGAACAAGGAGATAACATTTGTCAGATCAAATGATATAAGGAAGTATGCTCGAGGTAAACATACACAATTAACATTGGTTGAAAGGTGCGCCCGAAATATGGGTTGGGTTGCACGACCAATGTCAGAATGGTGATTCAATAATCAATAGCCTAAGGATGAACGGCCGACCATTAACTTTAAAGCAATAGGGTTGCTAGAAGGTAAGAATCCAAACAACACCGTTCACTTGTTAGAATCAACATGGGGACCAAGAAGAATGGTGATGGTGAGAAGTATCACTTGTATTAAGAGTTCTCAAGAGGTAGTGAAATTTCCCACGACATCTTGTCATAAAAGGTGGTAATATTCCAAGGTAAAGAAGAACAAGGTTGGATAGCAAGGAACTCAAGGTATAACACCAAACACGAACAAGCTTGTGTTCGTGGGAAGGCAATAAAGGTCGATGATAACGCAGATCATCAAGGGCAAGGATGGTATTTCTTATCATGAACTCATTTGATGTCCTGGAAGGGCTCATAAGATTGATGATGATCTCGACACACTTTGTCGAGAGATTCCAAGATGTAATCGATCGGCGATGACATTAAGTCAAATGAATGGTGAAGCGAAAGGTTATTGAAACCATAGTTACGACACAAACTCGAACTCAAGCTTGTTATTTAAGGTGAAAGGGTATGACGAGGAAAATCGACGTAAGCTTAGCTATCATCGCAAATTGGTGCTCCGATAATAAGGACCAGGTAGCACAGTTAGAATCGTCACGACTATGTTATAGCCAAACAGGCTAGGAATGGCGTGATCGGGTACAAACTCGTAGTTATAGAAGCTTACTGAAAAGTTGTTGAACCGTAGTGCGGACTCGGTTTAGTTATTGGTGCCTTTGAGTGTTTAATAACTCAGAGCCCGTGAAAAATTGGAATCAGTGGGAAGGTAGTACTTGATGAACTCATAAGAAGTTATGCAGTTCCATGATAATCTCGAGATACCAGGGGGGTAATACTCGACACAAGATCAAAGTAAAGGTTGGACTGGTGCATTGATCCATATAAGACAATTGTTTTAACTTGTCCGAGAAATGAAATCAAAGAAGAACAATCATGGTCGGAACCACGGTTGCAAAAGGCCAAATCGTAGATATAAGACGAACTTATACCAAAGGAATAATTTATTTAAGAGAAGCTTTAATGATAAGATCTACATCATGTCCATGGGCATGAACACAAGTTCAAGGTCGACTCCCACTTCTCCAATGCATAACCTTTCATTCACTTCTCACGTTCGATGAAGTTGCAGTGTTGAAATTTTATCTGTTGAAGCACCAGAAGAGTATGACTCGTGAAAACTTTCGGGTTCACACGGTCTAGAGAAAGCATATGTTCAACCCTTAGTGGCTTCTTAGAAACATATACCACAAGTTTCAAGAGTAAATAACACAAGCCCGAAAGCAGAGTATGGTTGGCCAAGCGGGGGATACAACTTAACAAAGGCATTATGTATCAGGGGAAGAACTCACAAGGTGATCAAATGTGAAGGACACTGTCGGATAACAATCCAACAAAGGACTTGATGGTCCACAAAGGATCTGATACGAGTATCGGTACTCAACTAGAGGAAGAAGAATGCAAGGAGATCAGATTATAGAAACAACTGACTAACTCAATTGTCAAATGCAAAGGAATTATGATTTCCAAATCAAGGGATCAGAAGCAATGCTCTGATTAAGGATGGATAAGTTGAATAGCCTTAGGGTACAATCAACGACAATTGGATTGGTCGAGAACCAATTCCAGTTAAAAGAATGGAAGCTCAGCCGGAAAGGTAATTTATAAGGATCAATGATGATTGCGTGTATTCGCAGAATATTGAGTCAACAGACTCAAAATGATAATGACAAGGAATGTCATTAAGACTACGAGACTTATGGGATTAACCATAATGCAAGCAAGCAAGCATTTCAAGAGCCAAAGGCTCCAGAGGATTTTCGGAAGATCGAATATTATTTTGAAGACTTTTGTGAAACACATGAACAACTGGGGATAAGCAGATACTCGACAAGTGCGAGAATTATCCATAGGGGTATTCAGGTGACAAGGAATTGCAAGACAGTAGGCACAAGATATTCTCGGATCAATAGAGAGAATTTCGTGGTATCTTGTAATAACAAGATCAATTGGGAATAAAAGTAAGAACGTCAAGTGTATGTATTTATCCATAGGGATATTTCGATGGTAGGGAATTGCAAAGGCAACGGGCACAAAGTCTCAAAAGAGTTTCGGCGAGTAACTTCGAAATCTTCTGGTGCAGCCGGCGATCACCTGGACTGAAGGGGCTCTCCGGGAGAAAGTATTTTCGAGAACCTAAAGTCAGATTTTAGTAAAAATCGTTTAACCCGAATAGAAGAGATGTCAGAGTCCCAGAGCATAGGTCGAGGAATAAAAGATCCTAATACCACCCGATGGCGACGTGGGCCCGTAAGGCACACAACCAAGTTAGTAAAAGTTTTTGTAATGTCTAGACTCGACTTCGGCCAAGGAGTGTGGAAGGGGGATTTCTACAGGCAGTCGGCTCTGATACCAACTTGTGACGCCCCCGATTCAATCGTACACTAATCATGCACGCAAATGTGTACAATCAAGATCAGGGACTCACGGGAAGATATCACAACACAACTCTAAAACATAAGTAAGTCATACAAGCATCATAATACAAGCCAGGGGCCTCGAGGGCTCGAATACAAGTGCTCGATCATAGACGAGTCAGCAGAAGCAACAATATCTGAGTACAGACATAAGTTAAACAAGTTTGCCTTAAGAAGGCTAGCACAAACTGGGATACAGATCGAAAGAGGCGCGGGCCTCCTGCCTGGGATCCTCCTAACTACTCCTGGCCGTCGTCAGTGGGCTGCACGTAGTAGTAGGCATCTCCAGAGTAGTAGTCATCGTAGCCGAAGGTGGCATCTGGATCCTGGGCTCCAACGTCTGGTTGCGGCATCCGATAAGAAGAGGAAAACGAGGGAAAAGAGGGAGCAAAGCAACCGTGAGTACTCATCCAAAGTACTCGCAAGCAAGGAGCTACACTACATATGCATGGGTATATGTGTAAGGAGGCAATATGAGTGGACTGAACTGCAGAATGCCAGAATAAGAGGGGGATAGCTAGTCCTATCGAAGACTACGCTTCTAGCAGCCTCCGTCTTGCAGCATGTAGAAGAGAGTAGATTGAAGTCCTCCAAGTAGCATCTCCAAGTAGCATCTCGAGTAGCATAATCCTACCCGGCGATCCTCTCCTCGTCGCCCTATAGAAAAGCGATCACTGGGTTGTCTGTGGAACTTGGAAGGGTGTGTTTTATTAAGTATCCGGTTCTAGTTGTCATAAGGTCAAGGTACAACTCCAAGTCGTCCTGTTACCGAAGATCACGGCTATTCGAATAGATTAACTTCCTTGCAGGGGTGCACCAACTTACCCAGCACGCTTGATCCCATTTGGCCGGACACACTTTCCTGGGTCATGCCCGGCCGCGGAAGATCAACACGTCGCAGCCCCACCTAGGCAAAACAGAGAGGCCAGCACGCCGGTCTAAACCTAAGCGCACAGGGGTCTGGGCCCATCGCCCATAGCACACCTGCACGTTGCGAGGGCGGCCAGAAGCAGAACTAGCCCCCTTAATACAAGAGCAGGCTTACGTTCCAATCCGGCGCGCGCCGCTCCGTCGCTGACGTCTGAAGTGCTTCGGCTGATACCACGACGTCGGGATACCCATAACTACTCCCGCGTAGATGGTTAGTGCGTATAAGCTCGTAGCCAACTCAGATCAAATACCAAGATCTCGTTAAGCGTGTTAAGTATGCGCGAACATCGAACAGGGCCAGGCCCACCTCTCTCCTAGGCGGTCTCAACCTGCCCTGTCGCTCCGCCACAAAGATCCACACAGAGGGCCGTCAGGACAAAGGTCCTTTTAGCCCCCAATCCGTGAATCACTCGCGGGTACTCTTCGAGCTGACCCGACTTTAGTCACCATCTGTATAGTATGTATGTATGTATAATATATACCTGTGATCAACTCCCGAGTGATCACGGCCCAATAGTATAGCAAGGCAGACTGACAAGAATGTAGGGCCAATGATGATAAACTAGCATCCTATACTAAGTATTTAGGATTGCAGGTAAGGTATCAACAGATGTAGCAACAATGTCAGGCTATGCATCAGAATAGGATCAACGGAAAGCAGTAACAGGCTACACTACTCTAATGC
>NC_057807.1:136616375-136617312 GCF_018294505.1 Triticum aestivum
GGGGGGGGGCTTGCCTGGTTGCTCTGGCAAGAGAGAGGGGTCGTCAACTCCGTAGTCGAACTGGGCAGCAGCAGCGTCGGTCTCGTAGTCTACCGGAGAGAAGAGGGGGGAAGAAACAATGAATACCATGTAAACAGATGCATATCGATGCATGACAAGACAAGTAACGATGCTAGGCGTGCCCTAGCGTGGTATGAGGTGGTACCGGTTAAGGGGGGAAACATTCGGGAAAATATCCCCGGTGTTTCGTGTTTTCGGGCAGAGGAGCCGGAGGGGGAAAGTTGCGGGTTCGATAGGTTAGGGGTGCGTGGCGGACGAACGGATTGCGTATCCGGAATCGTCTCGTCGTTCTGAGCAACTTTCATGTTGAAAATATTTTAATCCGAGTTACGGATTAAAAGATATGATTTTCTAAAGATTATATTAATTTCTGGAATTTAATTAATTAATTATTTAATTAATTCGAAAAATGGATTTATGACGTCAGCATGATGTCATGCTGACGTCAGCAGTCAACAGAGTTGACTAAGTCAAACTTATGCGTGGGTCCAGTGGGACCCACCTGTCATACTCTGTTAGGTTAATTAGGGTTTAGTTAAACTAATCACTGTTTAATTAAGCTAACAGGTTAATTAGATTAATTAATTAAGGTTAATTAACTTAATTTAATTAATTAATTAATTAATTAATTAATTAAGGTTAATTAACTATTTTAATTAAATTTAATTATTTTTTTTACCAAAAACGTTCTGAGCGGGCCCCCTTTGTCATAGGGCCCTGGGGGCTAGCGGGCACGGGCGCTACAGGGCGGGTCGGGCATTGCGGCGCCCGACTGGGCGTTCGCCCAGATCGCCGGGGCGAGGAGGCCCGGGACAGCTTGCAGGCGCGGGTGCCGGCGAGGCCATGGCGGGGCGAGGCGCTGGGCGCAGCCAGCGCG
>NC_057807.1:136618235-136636046 GCF_018294505.1 Triticum aestivum
GTTAATTTCTTGTCTTTTTTTTGTTGTGTCCTTTTTCTTTTACTGTTTTATTTTATTCTAGTTTTATAAAACATAAAAGTTGTACCTTAAATAGTAACACTAATTATACCTCTGCCACAAAAGGTTTAACCCCCAAATAATATAGTTTAGTATTTTATAAAATACCAAGGCATTTATGTATTTGTCTTACCTACTGTTTTAATTAATTAAATGCAGTTAGACCTTTTATAAAAATGTGGTTTCTCCACCAACATTACTTATGAATTATTTGTCACATTTATAACATTTTAGTTTTGACTTTTGAAAACGTTTATTGTTTGCTTGATTTTGAATATGAATTTGAATCGGTTCCGAACTAACACGAGATTAGCGAAAGTAATCGAAGTGACGTGGCATCGTAAACGCGGGATTACTGTAGCCTAATTATCCGGGCGTCACAGCAGCAATGATGCTAAAATCTCTCACAAAACGCCTATAGAAACCAGCGAGTCCAAGAAAACTCCTCACTTGTGTGACCGTTTTGGGCTGCGGCCAACTCTCAATAGCTTCAATCTTGTCTTTATCAACTTCAACTCCCCGTGGAGTAACAACATAGCCAAGAAAAGATACTCAGTCGGTGCAAAAGGTGCACTTCCCAAGGTTACCAAACAAACGTGCATCACATAGAGCAATAAAAACAACACGTAAATGTTCCAAATGTTCTTCCAAAGATTTGCTATAAATCAGTATATTATCAAAATAGACTACCACAAATCATCCAATGAAAGCACGTAAAACTTCATTCGTTAGTCTCATGAAAGTACTAGGTGCATTAGTAACCCAAAAAGGCATGACTAACCACTCATATAAACCAAAGTTAGTTTTAAGTGTTGTTCTCCATTCATCTCCCAATTTCATACGAATTTGATGGTACCCACTACGCAAATCAACTTTGGAGAATATTGTTGAGCCACTCAATTCATCAAGCATATCATCTAGCCTAGGAATAGGATGACAATAATGAATATTAATATTATTAATGCCTCTACAATCACAATACATACGCGACGTACGATCCTTTTTAGGCACTAGTATAATAGGAACAACACAAGGACTAAGAGATTCGCGTATATAACCTTTCTCGAGCAGCTCCTGTACTTGACGCATAATCTCCTTCGTCTCCTCTGGATTGGTACGGTATGGTGCACGGTTGGGTAGTGATGCACCGGGAATTAAGTCAATTTGATGCTCAATACCTCGAATAGGTGGTAATCCTGGTGGCACGTCTTGTGGAAAAACGTCAGCGAACTCCTGCAAAATGTTAGTGACAGCAGGGGGCAAAGAGGAAGGCACGTCCTCGAATGAAAATAATGCCTCTTTGAACACAAAAGCATAGCAAACAGATTTGCTAAAAATTAGCTCATCAATATCAGATTTGGTGGCAAGTAAACATGCACTTTTCAATTTAATTTCAGAAGCAACACTAGATGGTTTTTTATTAGGCTTCATTTGTTGCTCAAATTATTTTCTCACAATCTGATTTTCGCTCTTATTTTCCTCCTGTTTTGCTTTATTAGCTCTATGAATATTGTCACACCCTAGCTAGTCATGCATCAGAGTGTGTGCATCATGTTTAAATTTCCATTTAATTTGAAATGGGGATCTGTGAAACCCTCAGAATCATTTTGAAAATGATCCAAATAAAAATTTCTCCAAAAAGGTCCAAGAAAATGCTCATGTTGCTCTCTGAAAATATTGGACAGAGATAAAAATCAAACCAATATTTTTAAGAGCTCATAGGTATTTATTTTGGGTATTTGGAATTAATGCATAATTATTTGCATTGGAAAAATATTATTTATATATATTAATATATGTCCAAATATTATGCCATTTATAAAGGAGCTCTGGAATAATATATCTAGCTCCTGCAAAAATTGGCATAAGTTAAATAAATGATTTAATATATTATTTAAATCAAACAAATGTCAGAAATTAGAAAAAACAGAAATAAATAACAGGAGGAGCTTACCTGGGCTCCTCTACTGTGCGGCCCAGCCAGCTGGCTGGCCCAGCCAGCAGCCGGCCCAGCCCACCTCCCTCCTCTGTCGTCTTCGTCCCGACAGAGGGAGGGGAGTGTGGCCGGCGCGCGCGCGCGCCACCGCGCCACGCCACCTCTCTCCCTGCCTGCCTGCCCTCCCCTCCTCGCCTCGATGCCCCTGGACGACGCCACGCCTCCCCCCTGCTCTCTCTCACTCTCCCGCAGTTCTTCCCTCCTCTCCCTCGCTCTCTCTCTCACACGGCCGAACACCACCCTCGCCGCCGTTCGCCACAGCAGCCGTCTCCGGCAACCCCTCGCTCCCCCGACTAGCTCAGAAGCTCCGCCACGACCCCCTCTTCCCTCTCCACCGACCCACAGCTCCCCGGAAGCCCTGCATCGCCGCCACGTCGCCGTTCCCCTCTTCGGGCTCCGACCATCGTCGCCGTCGAATTCGTCGTCTCCAGCGCGTTCCCGAGCCCGCTAACCATCCCTGCAGCTCCGCGGTGAGCCCCCGGATCGTTTCCCCCTTCTCCCCTGGTCTCTTCCGACCTCTAGGCCGTAGCCCCACCTTGGCCGAGAGCTCCACGCCGCCGGCGATGTCGCCGTCGTGGCCACGGTCACCGTAGCACCCAACCGAGCACACTATCGTGCTCCACACCTCACTAGGAGTACGCAGCACGCGCTAACGCCTCCCCAAACCCCCTGCAACACCGATCCCGACCGCACCCGAACTCCGGCGGCCGCAGCCGAGCTCGCCGCCGTCGACTCCGGCCACCCCAGGCCCATCCACGGCCACCGTTCGACGCGCGGGAGCAAGAGCTTTCCAACGAGCCCAAGCACGGCCTCGCCCGTGCCCTGTAGCGCGATCCCGCGTCGCGCCGCCGTCTCGGACCTCGCCGGCGTCACGTCGCCGGTGGGTTTGACCCACTTTGACCACGGCAGGACACCCCCTGAGTCCCTGACAGGTGGGCCCAGCCCTGTAGCTAATTAGGATTAGTGCTAACCACTGTTAGTTAACCCCCTGACACTGACCAGTGGGCCCCAGCGCCACTAATCCCTAATTAGGATTAATTTAAACCTGTTTAACCCCCTGTCACTGACGTGTGGACCCCACACGTCAGGTTTGACTCCAGCCAGCCGCAGTTGACCACTGACGTCATGTTGACGTCATGCTGGCGCAGTAATTATAATTTCTGGATTTAAATTTAATCAGGAAATTCCAGAATATTATTTAAACTTCAAAAATTCATAACTTTTATTCTGTAACTCCAAATTAGACAAATTATATATGAAAAATGATCAGAAAAATCCAATCTATCCATCTGTACTATTTTCATGCATGATCAAACAAGTTAAATTGATGTTTTAAGCAGAACAAGGAAAAGCACTTTAAAAGGCCATGTTTGAGTTTGAAATTTGAATCTTTGATTCAAATTTGTTCAAACCCTTCTGGTTTTAGTTGCATTAGCCCAACACACTCATATTGCCATGTTTCATGCATGCATCATATTGTCGCATATTGTTTGGTGATGTTTGTGCATCGCTGTCCTTTACGACAGGTTCTGCCTCCGAGGAGTACCGTGATTACCCTAACGAAGAACCGTATCAGTGCATCGAACCATCAGGCAAGCAACCAACCATTTGATCATATCGATACAATCCCATGTTCTCGCTCCTGCTCTCTTTTACTGCATTAAGACAACGCGTTTCAAACTACTGTGTGCTACGGTAGTTGAACCCATTTCCTCTGCATGACCTGTCATTGCCACAGTAACTAGATGAAACCCACTAGCATGTGTAGGAGTTGATTGAGCCATGTGTATGTGTTGTTCCTACCTTGCTATGCCTGCTATGCTTAGAGTCGTGTCAGGTCTGGTTCATCTGGGTGATGGGCTAGAGTGAAATGTTTATGTCGGTAATGAGAGTGGTGTGGTGAACACGATTTGGTAAAGGTATCGATGAGAGGCCATGTAGGAGTACATGGTGGGTTGTTTCATTGAAGCCGACCTTAAGCACTGAGATCTGTATATGTGATTTAAGATATAGCTACTACCATGCATTGGGCCCTGAAATATGACCCCGCTCGACTTCTTATTCACCCTAGCTCTCTGTCCAGGAGTTGCAAGTAGTTTCTAGTGTTTGTAGCCTACTGGAGGCCGTGGACAGCACTGACCGTAGGGGTGGGCTGTGATGCGGTAGGTACGTGGCCGGGTGTACCGAATACCCGTTAGGTATCTCAGGAACCTTGTTCACATCGTTCGGGGCCGTATGGGAAACCTCGGCCGGACTCCCTGCGGATGGAACCTGAATAGGCGATAAACCTGGACTAGAGGCTTAAGTGTTTAGGTAGGTCGTGGTCTACACCCACGTCGGCTTTCGCTTGAAATCTTCCGAGCACATGTCGTGTGCAGACGCTAAGTGGTGGAAACATGTATGAAGAAGTACACCCCTGCAGGGTTAACATGATCTATTCGAATAGCCGCGTCCGCGGTAAAGGACTACTTGGTTGCCTATACAGTTCATAGACAAGTAAATGGAAACTACTAAAAGCCTCAAGATAAGTGTGAGTGCCGAGGATGGCTCTTCCGTAGGAAGACGGAGGCGGATCCTCGGTAGTGTATTGAAGTGGTGAGTAGTGGACTCGTGTGCGCAAAACCATTTCAAATTGAAGTATCGTAGGATAGCCTAGCCAAGAGTCAAAGCTGTCTTGCTGCAATAACTCCACCAACCCTTCTTGATACTATGCATGTATGTAGGATCTGATGTAAGTCTTGCTGAGTACCTTTGTACTCATGTTGCTATAATCTACATTTTTACAGAAGACGCTGCAACCCCTTCTGATGGGTTCTATGTAGACGTTGACATCAACGAGTAGGCTAAAGACCCAGGTGGTGACCCTGAGCTTGTGATGGACCACGTAGTATAGCTAGGCTTTCCAAGCCTCTTTTATTTTACTAGTTGTCTGTACTCAGACAATGTACTTTCGCTGCTGGTTTGTATGACTGTATGACTTGTATGTTGGGTCGTGAGACCCGTACCTTTGTGTATGTTATGTATGGCTCCCTGAGCCTTAAATAAAGTACTTATGTCGTAGAGTCATGTTGTGATGCTTCGTTGTATTTGCACATATCAAGCATATTGTGTGTATGATTGAAATGCTTGGTATGTGTGGGATCTGACTATCTAGTTGTTTATCTTTAGTAGCCTCTCTTACCGGGAAATGTCTCCTAGTGTTACCGCTGAGCCATGGTAGCTTGCTACTGCTCTGGAACACTTAGGCTGGCCGGCATGTGTCCTTCTTCGTTCCTGTGTCTGTCCCTTCAGGGAAATGTCACGCTTTGAGTACCGGAGTCCTGTTAGCCCGCTACAGCCCGGTTTACCGGAGTCCTGCTAGCCCAGTGCTACAGCCCGGACCCATTTGCTGATGACCGACATGTTCGGAGCTGGGTCATGGATGCCTGTCCCTGTAAGTCTGTGCCACTTTGGGTTTACGACTAGTCATGTCAGCCCGGGCTCTTTATCATATGGATGCTAGCGACACTATCATATACGTGAGCCAAAAGGCGCAAACGGTCCCGGGCAAAGGTAAGGCGACACCCGTGGGAATACCGTGCGTGAGGCCACAAAGTGATATGAGGTGTTACCGGCTAGATCGATGTGACATCGAGTCGGGGTCCTGACAGCGTTGGCATCAGAGCCAGATTGCCTGTAGGTTCTCCAAGCCAAACTGGTCGATGTTGAGTCTAGAAATTCTTTAGTTATATGTAGGGGAATTGTTTGTGGGTTGGAATGTAAGGCTCTTTTTACTCCTTTATCTTATGACATTCTGATCTGAGTCAGTCCATTCTTCCACCGGGGGTTAAGGAATTAGGATCTGTTCTCTCTATCAGGATCACGAGTTACTAATCAGTAGTACCTTATAAGTTTGATGGTTACAAGCCTAGTTCAGTTCTACTACCACATTATGTTGCTAGAATGGTTTCAGAACTTTGATATGATGATGTTGAGTGTGTACGAAATCCTTTGTCAAATGTCTCAAAATCCTTTTTGAGCATTTACAGCTGTTATGCTGCCGAAATTTTGCTAGAAGTTCTAATGCCTTTGCATTATGATTGTGCTTTCAGATGGCCACTCGCGACCTCAATCAAGTGGTTCTCCTGACTCGATGCCTAGATGTACCCGGCCATACTGCCAAGTTGGTCAGGGTAATGACTGAGGCTGGATACCGCTGGTATCCCGAGTACACGGTCGAAGAGGAATTCCGAGATTTTAATCAAAGCCAGTATCTCTGCACTGTCAGGATATTTCCATCTTATCCTGGATCCACCGAGCCTCTTCACTGCTCCTATGGACTCGGGGTTACTATTGAGATGGCTGTGCAGGACGCCGCCTACTCTATGATGACCATTATGCGAGTCAGATCTGGTTTATTTCGGGACTCTAATTTCCGGTATATGCCAGGATCACTTCCGGGAGCACAAGGGTATCTCCAGGCTATTTATGCTGACCCCACTCAGGAGGATTCACGGACTCGCACCACTGCTGAGATGCTCGAGGATAAGGACCGTGAAAATCGGGCCTTGAGGTTAGAGCTCTTCAATACCCGTGCTGACCACTGGGCCACTTTGACTCGGTTCGCACCGGCGGTGCAAGCTGGATATTCAGATATGCGCGATCTCTATCCTGTGAGATCTGCTCTGCCGGACGTGATGGTTTGGCGTGATGTAGGAGGCATCACCCCACCTCGCGGTCCCCGCAGGCCACCGTCTGTTGGTCCAAGGCCTCATCCTAGCCCCTATGGTCCACAAGCTCCGCGAGACCGTCTGTTTCCGGATGATCATGTTGAGCTTCTAGGCTATGGAGGTGACTTCTACGAGGACTACTACGGATCGGTCTGAGTTAGTGGTAGTATCACTAGTTCGCACTAGCTGTGTCTTCTATCGTTCCGCGTGACTCGTGGGATATGACCTAGTTTGTACTCTTTTCCGGAGGTGTAGAGAAATAATGTATAGGAGCTTGGGATGCCTCCGATGAGATGTAATCCTCTTTTCACCGTATTAGTACTTTGTTTGGTTTTGTACTAAACCCTGTATGGTGTGTATGACGATGGAATAAAAGAAGCAGTTTCTGTATCTACCATGTCATACGGATGATCATCTTGCATTCCGAGTTATTCCTTACATTATGTGTCCTATGTCGGAATTTTATCATCCTGACTAAATCATTGTCTTGTTTACCTAGGATGGTCAACACGCGCACTAACCCTGCTCCTCAAGAGCAGGCCGAAGGCAGTGAAGTCAGGGATGCAAATCTGCCTCATCCTCCTTCACTAGCCGAGGTTATGATAGAAGCTGAGAGAAACAAGCGGGAGACCAACCGTTTGTTGGAGCGTATTGAACAGAACACAGCACACCATCAGAGGACTAACGTGGTGTCACTCAGTGATTTTATCAAATTACATCCACCCACGTTCTACCACTCCGTCGAGCCTCTCGACGCTGATGACTGGCTTCGCAGTATCTCTCACAAACTGCGTTCCGCGCTGGTAGCGGAGGCTGACAAGGTCACCTTTGCTGCATATCATCTTGAAGGCCCCGCCAGTCTATGGTGGGAGAATTATGGAGCTATGCGCCCAGCGGGCCATGTCACTACTTGGGCTGAGTTCAGCGAGGCTTTCCGTGAACATCACATTCCGGAGGGTCTCATGGACCGTAAAAGTGAGGAATTCTGCAATTTCACCCAAGGCCGACTCTCTGTGGATGTTTATAGTAGGGAGTTTGGTAATCTCGCACGATATGCAACCGAGGAAGTTTCTACTGACGCCAAGAAGCAAGCAAGGTTCCGTAAGGGACTTAGTCCTGAGCTTCGCCGCGACCTCCGTCTGCATGAGTGCACATCTTTTCAGAAACTTGTCAATAAAGCCATCAGTGCTGAAACTGGTCAGACTGACTATGACGCAACACACAAGCATGGCCGTGATATGGGTTCCTCATCCGGTGCTGGTCCTCAGAAGCGCCGCGTGTGGGTGCCCAACACCGCCCTGCCACCCAGGTTCACACCGAGGCCATCCTTCCAGGCGCCTCGCCCCGTTCAACAGTCTGCACCGGCCAAGCCCTATGGGGGTCCAACTAACAATGCTCCTCCACGTACCAGTTCCGTGACTTGTTTCAAGTGTGGGGAATCTGGTCACTATATGCGTGAGTGTCCCCAGACCAACCCCAATCAATCTGCTAAAGCTGTTGGCCGTGGCAAGCCCACAGGAAAAATATTCCACGCCAGACCGGTCACCGCTTCACGTGGCCATGTCAACTGTATCTCTGCCGAAGAAGCTCAAGAGGATCCCAACGTCGTTCTCGGTACGCTTCTTGTAAATTGCCACCCGGCATCTGTTCTTTTCGATACAGGAGCCTCTCATTCTTTTATATCCGAAAATTATGCTCGTTTGCATAACGTTGCATTCTGTGACATGCCATCCACTATGGAAATTTCTACCCCTGGTTCTAGATGGCAGACCTCTAGGGTAAGTTATGGAAATGAAATCCAAGTCGACAGACTTGTTTTTCTCGCGTCTTTGATAGCCCTTAAATCTTCAGATATTAATATCATTTTGGGTATGGACTGGATGTCAGCTCATCAAGCCAAAATTGATTGCTTCTCTAGGACTGTTCAACTCACCCATCCTTCGGGGAAGATAGTCAATGTCTTGACCCGAATAGCCAAGCGACAATTATATTCTCTTAACGCCAGCCCTTTGCCAGACCTTGAGGACATTCCGGTAGTCCGTGACTTCCCGGATGTCTTTCCAGAGGAATTGCCAGGTGTTCCACCTGACAGGGATGTTGAGTTCGTAATCGACCTCATCCCCGGAACTGTCCCGATTGCTAGAAGACCTTATAAGATGGCACCACTAGAACTAGCCGAGCTTAAGAAACAACTCGATGAATCCTTGAAAAAGGGTTTCATCCGACCTAGCTCATCTCCGTGGGCTTGCCCCGTCCTATTCGTCAAGAAGAAGGATGGTACGGACCGGATGGTTGTAGATTACCGACCTGTCAATTTGGTCACAATCAAGAACAAATATCCACTTCCCAGGATCAACGATCTGTATGATCAGCTCGCTGGATCCTCAGTCTTCTCCAAGATGGATTTGAGGTTCGGCTACCATCAAATCAAAATCAGAAACGGGGACATTCCTAAAACGGCCTTTGTTACTCGTTATGGCCAATACGAGTACACCGTCATGTCCTTCGGATTAACCAACGCTCCAGCCACCTTTTCTCGGTTAATGAACTCAATCTTCATGGAGTATTTGGATAAATTCGTCGTGGTTTACCTCGATGATATACTCATCTACTCCAAGAACGAGGAAGAACATGCCGAACATTTAAGGCTAGTGTTGAAGAAACTTCGAGAGCATCGCCTTTATGCCAAATTTTCTAAATGTGAATTCTGGTTGTCAGAAGTGACCTATCTGGGTCATGTAATATCTGGTAAAGGTATTGCTGTTAACCCTGAACGAGTTCAAGCCGTCCTTAATTGGACTCCACCTGAATCGGTCAAGCAAGTTCGGAGTTTTCTAGGCTTAGCGAGCTATTGTCGTCGCTTTGTCGAGAACTTCTCCAAAGTTGCTAAGCCTCTAACCGAACTCCTCAAGAAAGATAAAAAGTTCGAATGGACTCCACAATGTGAGCACAGCTTTCAGGAACTGAAAAGACGCCTGACCTCTGCTCCCGTACTGGTACCGCCAGACTTTTCCAAGGACTTTGTTATCTACTGCGACGCCTCGCGACAAGGACTAGGTTGCATTCTTATGCAAGATCGACACGTAATTGCTTACGCTTCACGGCAATTGCACCCACATGAGGAGAATTATCCTACTCATGATCTAGAGCTTGCAGCCGTAGTCTATGCACTTAAGACCTGGCGACATTACCTCCTCGGTAATCGTTGCGAAATATTCACTAATCACCAAAGTCTGAAGTACATTTTCACCCAACCGGATTTGAATCTCAGGCAGAGAAGTTGGGTTGAATTGATCACAGACTTCGACTTAGGAATAACCTACACCCCAGGGAAAGCCAATGTCATGGCTGATGCGCTAAGTCGTAAATCTTATTGTAACAACCTGATGTTACAACAAAGTCAACCGCTCCTCCATGAGGAATTTCGGAAGCTTAACCTTCACATTGTACCTCAAGGTTTTCTTTCCACCTTGGTAGCAAAACCTACTCTTACGGATCAAATCATCGCTGCCCAAAGGCGAGATAAGGGAATATCTAAAATCAAGGAGAACATTGCTAGCGGAGGTGCTAGTTGTTTCTCCACAAATGATCATGGTGTTGTCTACTTTGAGAACCGTCTAGTGGTTCCCAAGAACCAGCATCTACGGCAATTGATCCTTAAAGAAGCTCATGAATCTCCTCTCACCATTCATCCCGGTAGTACTAAGATGTATCAGGACCTACGCCAGAGGTTCTGGTGGACTAGGATGAAGAGAGAAATTGCTCAGTTTATTGCTAATTGCGACGTCTGTCGTCGTGTAAAAGCAGAGCACCAACGGCCTGCTGGCACCCTTCAACCCTTAGCTATTCCTGAATGGAAATGGGATAAAATTGGTATGGATTTCATTACCGGTTTTCCCAGGACCAAGAGAGGGAATAATGCTATTTTCGTCGTGGTCGATCGTCTTTCCAAAGTAGCTCATTTCTTGCCTGTTCGTGAGAGTATAACCGCTAGCCAGCTGGCAGACTTATACATCTCCCGAATAGTGTCCCTCCATGGTGTTCCTTTGGAAATCAACTCGGATCGAGGAAGTCTTTTCACCTCTCGATTTTGGGAAAGTTTTCAGAATGCTATGGGAACCCGCCTCTCCTTTAGCACCGCTTTCCACCCTCAGTCGACTGGTCAAGTGGAACGCGTCAACCAGATTCTAGAAGACATGCTTCGAGCCTCTGTTATCTCTTTCGGAATGGACTGGGAGAAGTGCCTTCCATTTGCCGAATTCGCTTACAACAACAGCTATCAATCTAGCTTGGGTAAAGCCCCTTTTGAAGTTCTCTATGGACGACGGTGTCGAACACCCCTTAACTGGTCAGAGACTGGGGAAAGACAATTCTTTGGCCCAGATATGATTCAGGAAGCAGACGAACAAGTTCGCATCGTTCGTGAAAAGTTGAAAACAGCCCAATCTCGTCAAAAGAGTCAATATGACCGAAAACATAAGGCTATGACTTTCGAGGTTGACGAGAAGGCTTATCTTCAGGTCACCCCTCTGAAGGGAACCCATCGTTTCGGTATCAAAGGCAAATTGGCTCCTCGTTACATTGGACCTTTTCGCATTCTCGCCAAACGAGGAGAAGTTGCCTACCAGTTGGAACTACCTCCGCACCTCTCCAGAGTCCATGATGTCTTCCACGTTTCTCAACTCAGGCGTTGCTTCTCGGATCCTATCCGTGAAGTGGACCACGAAACGCTTGATCTCCAAGATAATCTTACATATCGAGAGTACCCCATTCGTATCCTCGATCAGGCCGAACGTACCACCCGACGTCATAATATCAAGTTTCTCAAAGTACAATGGTCGCACCATTCTGAGGATGAAGCAACTTGGGAAAGGGAGGATCGTCTTCGACTCGAGTATCCCGCCTTCTTCCCGGAGGAACCCAAATCTCGGGACGAGATTCTTTTGAGTGGGGGTGAGTTGTCACACCCTAGCTAGTCATGCATCAGAGTGTGTGCATCATGTTTAAATTTCCATTTAATTTGAAATGGGGATCTGTGAAACCCTCAGAATCATTTTGAAAATGATCCAAATAAAAATTTCTCCAAAAAGGTCCAAGAAAATGCTCATGTTGCTCTCTGAAAATATTGGACAGAGATAAAAATCAAACCAATATTTTTAAGAGCTCATAGGTATTTATTTTGGGCATTTGGAATTAATGCATAATTATTTGCATTGGAAAAATATTATTTATATATATTAATATATGTCCAAATATTATGCCATTTATAAAGGAGCTCTGGAATAATATATCTAGCTCCTGCAAAAATTGGCATAAGTTAAATAAATGATTTAATATATTATTTAAATCAAACAAATGTCAGAAATTAGAAAAAACAGAAATAAATAACAGGAGGAGCTTACCTGGGCTCCTCCACTGTGCGGCCCAGCCAGCTAGCTGGCCCAGCCAGCAGCCGGCCCAGCCCACCTCCCTCCTCTGTCGTCTTCGTCCCGACAGAGGGAGGGGAGTGTGGCCGGCGCGCGCGCGCGCCACCGCGCCATGCCACCTCTCTCCCTGCCTGCCTGCCCTCCCCTCCTCGCCTCGATGCCCCTGGACGACGCCACGCCTCCCCCCTGCTCTCTCTCACTCTCCCACAGTTCTTCCCTCCTCTCCCTCGCTCTCTCTCTCACACGGCCGAACACCACCCTCGCCGCCGTTCGCCACAGCAGCCGTCTCCGGCCACCCCTCGCTCCCCCGACTAGCTCAGAAGCTCCGCCACGACCCCCTCTTCCCTCTCCACCGACCCACAGCTCCCCGGAAGCCCTGCATCGCCGCCACGTCGCCGTTCCCCTCTTCGGGCTCCGACCATCGTCGCCGTCGAATTCGTCGTCTCCAGCGCGTTCCCGAGCCCGCTAACCATCCCTGCAGCTCCGCGGTGAGCCCCCGGATCGTTTCCCCCTTCTCCCCTGGTCTCTTCCGACCTCTAGGCCGTAGCCCCACCTTGGCCGAGAGCTCCACGCCGCCGGCGATATCGCCGTCGTGGCCACGGTCACCGTAGCACCCAACCGAGCACACTATCATGCTCCACACCTCACTAGGAGTACGCAGCACGCGCTAACGCCTCCCCAAACACCCTGCAACACCGATCCTGACCGCACCCGAACTCCGGCGGCCGCAGCCGAGCTCGCCGCCGTCGACTCCGGCCACCCCAGGCCCATCCACGGCCACCGTTCGACGCGCGGGAGCAAGAGCTTTCCAACGAGCCCAAGCACGGCCTCGCCCGTGCCCTGTAGCGCGATCCCGCGTCGCGCCGCCGTCTCGGACCTCGCCGGCGTCACGTCGCCGGTGGGTTTGACCCACTTTGACCACGGCAGGACACCCCCTGAGTCCCTGACAGGTGGGCCCAGCCCTGTAGCTAATTAGGATTAGTGCTAACCACTGTTAGTTAACCCCCTGACACTGACCAGTGGGCCCCAGCGCCACTAATCCCTAATTAGGATTAATTTAAACCTGTTTAACCCCCTGTCACTGACGTGTGGACCCCACACGTCAGGTTTGACTCCAGCCAGCCGCAGTTGACCACTGACGTCATGCTGACGTCATGCTGGCGCAGTAATTATAATTTCTGGATTTAAATTTAATCAGGAAATTCTAGAATATTATTTAAACTTCAAAAATTCATAACTTTTATTCTGTAACTCCAAATTAGACAAATTATATATGAAAAATGATCAGAAAAATCCAATCTATCCATCTGTACTATTTTCATGCATGATCAAACAAGTTAAATTGATGTTTTAAGCAGAACAAGGAAAAGCACTTTAAAAGGCCATGTTTGAGTTTGAAATTTGAATCTTTGATTCAAATTTGTTCAAACCCTTCTGGTTTTAGTTGCATTAGCCCAACACACTCATATTGCCATGTTTCATGCATGCATCATATTGTCGCATATTGTTTGGTGATGTTTGTGCATCGCTGTCCTTTACGACAGGTTCTGCCTCCGAGGAGTACCGTGATTACCCTAACGAAGAACCGTATCAGTGCATCGAACCATCAGGCAAGCAACCAACCATTTGATCACATCGATACAATCCCATGTTCTCGCTCCTGCTCTCTTTTACTGCATTAAGACAACGCGTTTCAAACTGATGTGTGCTACGGTAGTTGAACCCATTTCCTCTGCATGACCTGTCATTGCCACAGTAACTAGATGAAACCCACTAGCATGTGTAGGAGTTGATTGAGCCATGTGTATGTGTTGTTCCTACCTTGCTATGCCTGCTATGCTTAGAGTCGTGTCAGGTCTGGTTCATCTAGGTGATGGGCTAGAGTGAAATGTTTATGTCGGTAATGAGAGTGGTGTGGTGAACACGATTTGGTAAAGGTATCGATGAGAGGCCATGTAGGAGTACATGGTGGGTTGTTTCATTGAAGCCGACCTTAAGCACTGAGATCTGTATATGTGATTTAAGATACAGCTACTACCATGCATTGGGCCCTGAAATATGACCCCGCTCGACTTCTTATTCACCCTAGCTCTCTGTCCAGGAGTTGCAAGTAGTTTCTGGTGTTTGTAGCCTACTGGAGGCCATGGACAGCACTGACCGTAGGGGTGGGCTGTGATGCGGTAGGTACGTGGCCGGGTGTACCGAATACCCGTTAGGTATCTCGGGAACCTTGTTCACATCGTTCGGGGCCGTATGGGAAACCTCGGCCGGACTCCCTGCGGATGGAACCTGAATAGGCGATAAACCTGGACTAGAGGCTTAAGTGTTTAGGTAGGTCGTGGTCTACACCCACGTCGGCTTTCGCTTGAAGTCTGCCGAGCACATGTCGTGTGCAGACGCTAAGTGGTGGAAACATGTATGAAGAAGTACACCCCTGCAGGGTTAACATGATCTATTCGAATAGCCGCGTCCGCGGTAAAGGACTACTTGGTTGCCTATACAGTTCATAGACAAGTAAATGGAAACTACTAAAAGCCTCAAGATAAGTGTGAGTGCCGAGGATGGCTCTTCCGTAGGAAGACGGAGGCGGATCCTCGGTAGTGTATTGAAGTGGTGAGTAGTGGACTCGTGTGCGCAAAACCATTTCAAATTGAAGTATCGTAGGATAGCCTAGCCAAGAGTCAAAGATGGCTTGCTGCAATAACTCCACCAACCCTTCTTGATACTATGCATGTATGTAGGATCTGATGTAAGTCTTGCTGAGTACCTTTGTACTCATGTTGCTATAATCTACATTTTTACAGAAGACGCTGCAACCCCTTCTGATGGGTTCTATGTAGACGTTGACATCAACGAGTAGGCTAAAGACCCAGGTGGTGACCCTGAGCTTGTGATGGACCACGTAGTATAGCTAGGCTTTCCAAGCCTCTTTTATTTTACTAGTTGTCTGTACTCAGACAATGTACTTCCGCTGCTGGTTTGTATGACTGTATGACTTGTATGTTGGGTCGTGAGACCCGTACCTTTGTGTATGTTATGTATGGCTCCCTGAGCCTTAAATAAAGTACTTATGTCGTAGAGTCATGTTGTGATGCTTCGTTGTATTTGCACATATCAAGCATATTGTGTGTATGATTGAAATGCTTGGTATGTGTGGGATCTGACTATCTAGTTGTTTATCTTTAGTAGCCTCTCTTACCGGGAAATGTCTCCTAGTGTTACCGCTGAGCCATGGTAGCTTGCTACTGCTCTGGAACACTTAGGCTGGCCGGCATGTGTCCTTCTTCGTTCCTGTGTCTGTCCCTTCGGGGAAATGTCACGCTTTGAGTACCGGAGTCCTGTTAGCCCGCTACAGCCCGGTTTACCGGAGTCCCGCTAGCCCAGTGCTACAGCCCGGACCCACTTGCTGATGACCGACACGTTCGAAGCTGGGTCATGGATGCCTGTCCCTGTAAGTCTGTGCCACTTTGGGTTTACGACTAGTCATGTCAGCCCGGGCTCTTTATCATATGGATGCTAGCGACACTATCATATACGTGAGCCAAAAGGCGCAAACGGTCCCGGGAAAAGGTAAGACGACACCCGTGGGGATACCGTGCGTGAGGCCGCAAAGTGATATGAGGTGTTACCAGCTAGATCGATGTGACATCGAGTCGGGGTCCTGACAG
The DNA here is from genome assembly GCF_018294505.1 of Triticum aestivum. Classification (NCBI taxonomy): domain Eukaryota; kingdom Viridiplantae; phylum Streptophyta; class Magnoliopsida; order Poales; family Poaceae; genus Triticum; species Triticum aestivum. Next base: position 136,634,092 of record NC_057807.1, read on the forward strand.
CGTTGGCATCAGAGCCGGACTGCCTGTAGGTTCTCCAAGCCAAACTGGTCGATGTTGAGTCTAGAAATTCTTTAGTTATATGTAGGGGAATTGTTTGTGGGTTGGAACGTAAGGCTCTTTTTACTCCTTATACCTTATGACTTTCTGATCTGAGTCAGTCCATTCTTCCACCGGGGGTTAAGGAATTAGGATCTGTTCTCTCTATCAGGATCACGTGTTACTAATCAGTAGTACCTTATAAGTTTGATGGTTACAAGCCTAGTTCAGTTCTACTACCACATTGTGTTGCCAACATGGTTTCAGAACTTTGATATGATGATGTTGAGTGTGTACGAAATCCTTTGTCAAATGTCTCAAAATCCTTTTTGAGCATTTACAGCTGTTATGCTGTCGAAATTTTGCTAGAAATTCTAATGCCTTTGCATTATGATTATGCTTTCAGATGGCCACTCGCGACCTCAATCAAGTGGTTCGCCTGACTCGATGCCTAGATGTACCCGGCCATACTGCTAAGTTGGTCAGGGTAATGACTGAGGCTGGATACCGCTGGTATCCTGAGTACACGGTCGAAGAGCAATTCCGGGACTTCAATCAAAGCCAGTATCTCTGCACTGTCAGGATATTTCCATCTTATCCTGGATCCACTGAGCCTCTTCACTGCTCCTATGGACTCGGGGTTACTATTGAGATGGCTGTGCAGGATGCCGCCTACTCCATGATGACCATTATGCGAGTCAGATCTGGTTTATTTCGGGACTCTGATTTCCGGTATATGCCAGGATCACTTCCGGGAGCACAAGGATATCTCCAAGCTATTTATGCTGATTCCACTCAGGAGGATTCACGAACTCGCACCACTGCTGAGATGCTCGAGGTTAAGGATCGTGAAAATCGGGCCTTAAGGTTAGAGCTCTTCAATACCCGTGCTGACCACTGGGCCACTTTGACTCGGTTCGCACCGGCGGTGCAAGCTGGATTCTCAGATATGCGCGATCTCTATCCTGTGAGATCTGCTCTGCCTGACGTGATGGTTTGGCGTGATGTAGGAGGCATCACCCCACCTCGCGGTCCCCGCAGGCCACCGTTTGTTGGTCCAAGGCCTCATCCTAGCCCCTATGGTCCACAAGCTCCGCGAGATCATCTGTTTCCGGATGAACATGTTGAGCTTCCAGGCTATGGAGGTGACTTTTATGAGGACTACTACGGATCGGTCTGAGTTAGGGGTAGTATCCCTAGTTTGCACTAGCTGTGTCATCTATCGTTCCGCGTGACTCGTGGGATATGACCTAGTTTGTACTCTTTCCGGAGTTGTAGAAAAATAATGTATAGGAGTTTGGAATGCCTCCGATGAGATGTAATCCCTTTTCACCGTAATAGTACTTCGTTTGGTCTTGTACTAAACCTTGTATGGTGTGTATGACGATGGAATAAAAGAAGCAGTTTCTGTATCTACCATGTCATACGGATGATCATCTTGCATTCCGAGTTATTCCTCACATTATGTATTCCTATGTCGGAATTTTATCATTCTGACTAAATCTTTGTCTTGTTTACCTAGGATGGTCAACACGCGCGCCAACCCTGCTTCTCAAGAGCAGGCCGAAGGCAGTGAAGCCAGGAATGAAAATCTGCCTCATCCTCCTTCACTAGCCGAGGTGATGATGGAAGCTGAGAGAAACAAGCGGGAGACAAACCGTTTGTTGGAGCGTATTGAACAGAATACAGCACACCATCAGAGGGCTAACGTGGTGTCACTTAGTGATTTTATCAAATTGCATCCACCCACGTTCCACCACTCCGTCGAGCCTCTCGACGCTGATGACTGGCTTCGCAGTATTTCTCACAAGCTGCGTTCCGCGCTGGTAGCGGAGGCTGACAAGGTCACCTTTGCCGCATATCATCTTGAAGGCCCCGCCAGTCTATGGTGGGAGAATTATGGAGCTATGCGCCCAGCG
>NC_057807.1:136636056-136641845 GCF_018294505.1 Triticum aestivum
ATCATGTTTACTCTTTCAGCAGAAACCTGAAATGGGGATGACAGAACCCCCAGTCCCCTCTGAAACCAACTAGGGTTTACTAAAATAATTTTCAATGAACCTGAAATGCCCTTCTAAAATGCCCATCATTTTTGTCTTGGTTCAGAACCTCTGCAAAAGTGGTGCACATTTTCCTAGGCCATCCTAGGGTTTTTGAATTAAATCATAACTATTTGAATTTGGGCATTTAAAATTATATAAAATATTTAAATGCTCAAATATCTCCAAACTAAAATGTTTCATGTTGGAAATAATCCAACTATGGACCAGGAGTAGTTTGGTGATTTTTGGAGTTGTCTAGGTATTTTATTTAATTCAACAAAGTTGCAGATATATTAAATAAAAACAGAAAACAGAAAAGAAAGGGGGAAAAACCTACCTGGGCTCCTCCACTGTGCGGCCCAGCCAGCTGGCTGGCCCAGCCAGCCCAGCCCACCTCCCTCCTCTGTCGTCTTCGTCCAGACAGAGGGAGGGGAGTGTGGCCGGCGCGCGCGCGCGCGCCACCGCGCCACGCCACCTGCTCGCCTGCTTGCCTGGCCTCCCCTCCTCGCTCGACGCCCTGGACGACGCCACGCCTCTCCCCCTGCTCTCTCTCACTCTCCCTGGCTCTCTCCTTCCTCTCTCTCGCTCTCTCTCTCGCTCGGCCGAACATGACCGTCGCCGCCGTTCGCCATAGCCACCGCCTCCGACCACCCCTCGCTCCCCCGATTAGCTCAGAAGCTCCGCCACAACTCCCTCTTCCTCCCCACCGCTCCACGGGTCCCCGGAAGCCCTACATCGCCGCCACGTCGCCGTTCCCCTCTTCGGACTCCGACCACCGTCGCCGTCAAATTCGTCGTCTCCGGCGCGTCCCCGAGCCTGCTTCGACGCCCACTGCAACCGCGGTGAGCCCCCGGAGCGATTCCCCCTTCTTCCCTGGTCTCTCCCGACCTCTAGGCCCTAGCTCCACCTCGACCGAAAGCTCCACGCCGCCGGCGATGTCGCCGTCGTGGCCACGGTCGCCGTAGCGCCCAACCGAGCTCGCCATCGTGCTCCACACATCACGAGGAGCACGTAGAACGCACCAACGCCTCCCCAAACCCCCTGCAACACTGATCCCGACCGCACCCGAACTCCGGCCACCGCAGCCGAGCTCGCCGCCGTCAACTCCGGCCACCTCGAGCCCAACCACCACCACCAATAGACGCGGCTCAGCCTCAGCAACACGTAGATGCCTTCCGCCGTCCATTTGGTCGCCGGAATGGCAAAAAGCACTCTCGCCGCCGTCTCGGATCTCGCCGGCGTCATGTCGCCGGTGGGGTTTGACTTGACCGACCTGGGGTTTGACCCCCCAGGGTCACTGACGCGTGGGCCCTGTCGGCCAGGTGGTTAGGTTAGCGCTAACTACTGTTAGTCAACCCCCCCTGACACTGACAGTGGGCCCCAGTGCCACTAATTAAGTAATTAGGATTAATTTAAATCTGTTTAACCCCCCCTGTCACTGACGTGTGGCCCCCACACGTCAGGTTTGACTTCAACCAGCCACAGTTGACCACTGACGTCATGCTGACGTCATGCTGACACAGTAATTATATTTCTGGATTTAAATTAAATCAGGAAATTCCAGAATATTAATTAAACTTCAAAAATTCATAAATTTTATTCTGTAATTCCAAATTGGACAAATTATATATGAAAAATGATCAGAAAAATCCAATCTATCCATCTGTACTATTTTCATGCATGATCAAACAAGTTAAATTGATGTTTTAATCAGAACAAGGAAAAGCACTTTAAAAGGCCATATTTGAATTTGGAATTTGAATCTTTGATTCAAATTTGTTCAAACACATCTGGTTTTAGTTGCATTAGCCCAACACACTCATATTGCCATGTTTCATGCATGCATCATATTGTTGCATATTGTTTGGTGATGTTTGTGTATCGGTGTCCTTTGCGACAGGATCTGTCCCCGAGGAGTACCGTGATTACCCTAACGAAGAACCGTATCCGTGCAACGAACCATCAGGCAAGCAACCAACCATTTGATCATATCGATACAATCCCATGTTCTCGCTCCTGCTCTCTTTTACTGCATTAAGACAACGCGATTCAAACTGCTGTGTGCTACGGTAGTTGAACCCATTTCCTCTGCATGACCTGTCATTGCCACAGTAACTAGATGAAACCCACTAGCATGTGTAGGAGTTGATTGAGCCATATGTATGTGTTGTTCCTACCTTGCTATGCCTGCTATGCTTAGAGTTGTGTCAGGTCTAGTTCATCTGGGTGATGGGCTAGAGTGAAATGATTATGTCGGTAATGAGAGTGGTGTGGTGAACACGATTTGGTAAAGGTATCGATGAGAGGCCATGTAGGAGTACATGGTGGGTTGTTTCATTGAAGCCGACCTTAAGCACTGAGATCTGTATGTGTGATTTAAGAATCAGCTACTACCATGCATTGGGCCCGAAACCAATGGACCCTCTCGACTTCTTATTCACCCTAGTTCTCCGTCCAGGAGTTGCAAGTAGTTTCTGGTGTTTGTAGCCTACTGGAGGCCGTGGACAGCGCTGACCGTAGGGGTGGGCTGTGATGCGGTAGGTACGTGGCACGATGTACCGAATACCCGTTAGGTATCTCGGGAACCCTGTTCACATCGTTCGGGGCCGTATGGGAAACCTCGGCCGGACTCCCTGCGGATGGAACCTGAATAGGCGATAAACCTGGACTGGAGGCTTAGGTGATTAGGTAGGTCGTGGCCGACACCCACGTTGGGCTTCCGCTTGAAGGTTGCCGAGTACATGTCGTGTAAGCGACGGTAAGAGGTGAGAGCGTGTATGAAGAAGTACACCCCTGCAGGGTTATCATGATCTATTCGAATAGCCGCGTCCGCGGTAAAGGACTACTTGGTTGCCTATACAGTTCATAGACAAGTAAATGGAAACTGTTAAAAGCCTCAAGATAAGTGTGAGTGCTGAGGATGGCTCTTCCGTAGGAAGACGGAGGTGGATCCTCGGTAGTGTATTGAAGTGGTGAGTAGTGGACTCGTGTGCGCAAAACTATTTCAAGTTGGAGTATCGTAGGATAGTCTAGCCAAGAGTCAAAGCTGGCTTGCTGCAATAACTCCACCGACCCTTCTTGATACTATGCATGTATGTAGGATCTGATGTAAGTCTTGCTGAGTACCTTTGTACTCATGTTGCTATAATCTACATTTTTACAGAAGACGCTGCAACCCCTTCTGAAGGGTTCTATGTAGACGTTGACATCAACGAGTAGGCTAAAGACCCAGGTGGTGACCCTGAGCTTGTGATGGACCATGTAGTATAGTTAGGCTTCCAAGCCTCTTTTATTTTACTAGTTGTCTGTACCCAGACAAAGTACTTCCGCTGTTGGCTTGTATGACTGTATGACTTGTATGTTGGGTCGTGAGATCCGTACCTTTGTGTATGATATGTATGGCTCCCTGAGCCTTAAATAAAGTATTTGTGTCATAGAGTCATGTTGTGATGCTTCGTTGTATTTGCACATATCGAGCATATTGTGTGTATGATTGAAATGCTTGGTATGTGTGGGATCTGACTATCTAGTTGTTTATCTTTAGTAGCCTCTCTTACCGGGAAATGTCTCCTAGTGTTACCGCTGAGCCATGGTAGCTTGCTACTGCTCTGGAACACTTAGGCTGGCCGGCATGTGTCCTTCTTCGTTCCTGTGTCTGTCCCTTCGGGGAAATGTCACGCTTTGAGTACCGGAGTCCTGTTAGCCCGCTACAGCCCGGTTTACCGGAGTCCTGCTAGCCCAGTGCTACAGCCCGGACCCATTTGCTGATGACCGACACGTTCGGAGCTGGGTCATGGATGCCTGTCCCTATAAGTCTGTGCCACTTTGGGTTTACGACTAGTCATGTCAGCCCGGGCTCTTTATCATATGGATGCTAGCGACACTATCATATACGTGAGCCAAAAGGCGCAAACGGTCCCGGGCAAAGGTAAGGCGACACCCGTGGGAATACCGTGCGTGAGGCCGCAAAGTGATATGAGGTGTTACCGGCTAGATCGATGTGACATCGAGTCGGGGTCCTGACAAATATCATCTTTCAAAATGGAATCAGGAGTCATAGGAAGCAAGGTAATATTTGTATCCTTATGAACAAGAGCATACTGATTGTTTCTACCATGGTGTATAGAATTTATATCAAATTGCCATGGTCAACCAAGAAATAAGGAACATCTTGCATAGGTACCACATCATAATCAACATAATCAGCATATGTAGTGATACTAAAATGCACACGAACAGTACGTGTTACCTTAACATTGCCGCTGTTGTTGAACCATTAGATGTAGCAAGGATGTGGATGTGGTCTTGTGGTGAGAGATAGCTTCTCCACCATCTCCATGCTAGCCAAGTTGTTGCAGCTCCCTCCATCTATGCTGACGTGAATAGAACGTTCCTTCACAACACCCTTTGTATGGAACAAATTATGCCTCTGATTTTGCTCAACTTGTGTAACCTGCACACTCAAAACACGTTGAGCAACTAAACAAGGATACCTGTCAGCATCTTCAGGAGCCATGTATTGCGTCTCATGATCAGAATCATCTCCACTGTGTTCTTCACGTGTAATAAGAGCCAAAGTCTCCTCATCATAGTCACTACCGGACTCATACCCACCATCCTCAGTAGCAATCATCACACACTGAGATTTGCATTCTCTCGCATAATGACCTCTTCCCTTACAACGATGACAAATAATATCACTTGTGTGGCTTGTTGATGCCATGGAAGAAGAAGAGCTCTGTGCAGGCCCGGTAGGTGTGCTCTTCGCGGATATTGGTGGTTGTGCTTGCTTTCTTGTATCACGGTTGGAGGTAGTACCTGATGGAGGTGATGGTGCAGTGGAAGTAGAGGATGCACGTTGTGTCCATGATGAAGGTCGACCTGCAGAAAAGTTAGTTCGCGCCAATGCCTGTCGATCCTGCACTTCACGTTCAGCTTTACAAGCAAGATGGAATAAACGAGTGATATTATTATAATCCTTATACTCTAGAATGGTCTGGATCTCTCTATTTAATCCACCCATAAAACGTGCAAGCATAGCTTCATTATCCTCAACAATACCACATCTAATCATGCCAGTTTGTAATTCCTGATAATATTCCTCTACAGAATTTTTTCCTTGTCTTAAACGCTGCAATTTTTGAAGTAATTCACGTTGATAATATGCTGGAACCCAACAAGTACGCATAGCAGTTTCCAAAGCAGCCCAAGTAGTTGGAATATTATTTGGATATAATCTACGATGTTCAGACCACCACACACAAGCAAAACTAGTGAAAGCACAAAGGGAAACAACAACACGTCTCTCCTCAGGATATTCTAAACATGTAAAACGTTGTTCGGTTTCTAACTCCCAAGTAAGATATATACCAGGAACATATCTACCCTCAAATGGTGGAATATTCAATTTCAGTTTAGGAAGATGGTCATGATCTTGTACCTGAGGGAGAGCCCTACCATTGTGATTATTTGCATGTGGATGACTTGGCGGTTGTGGTGCTGGTGGTTGCACGTAGTTCTGATTTTGATCAACCTCATCCTTGTAATCTCCCGCATAATCATCCTCCGCCTCATTAGCAGCAGGAGCCATAGAAGTATCAACAGCAGCACCAATAGTTTGGCTAGGCTGAAGAAGGACACAATTCGCTCGGTGGAGGGCTGTTTCGCGACGTGGAGGTAGTCCTTGTTGTTGTTGTTGTTGTTGTTGT
>NC_057807.1:136953711-137070147 GCF_018294505.1 Triticum aestivum
ATCCCAGAGGCAGCATCGAACGGCTTCAGTTAGCAGCAGTAGCAAAGGAATCGCTCGATCGAGTTCAGTTAACAGCCATCGATCGATCGCTCAGGTTTAGTAACGCGTAGCCTGCAGTGCAATCACTTGGGTTCATTTAGAGCCCAACGCCTCGCTCGGGTTCAGTTAGAGCCAACGCCTCGCACATACGCGCGTACGTGTACGAGAGAAACGTGCATCATTCGGCCCCCGACCTCCCACCGTAACCAGGAACTCCCCGAAATTTTCCTCCCCCTCGCTTCTACCACGGTTTTTTCCGTCATGGATGGCCCAAAGAATGTCATGCAGCTGTGTCTCCGGCCCGCCCAGGACGAAAAGTCCATTTTCTGTCATGATTTTTTGTCATAGAAGTAGGAGCCCACCACATCTATGATGATACTGGGTTTTGTCACAATTATTGTCATAGAAGTGTCATATGTATGATAGAAAAAAAAATCGTTCGGCCAAAATGTCACGGATGTGTCTTTTTTTTGTAGTGCTAACTGATCACTATTTAAGCAACCAATTATGATTTGATTTTCTGACTCTGTTCCTAGGCAGTAACAAATTCTAATTACCAATTTATGCTCACTATTCTTCTGACATGTTCTGAATAAATAATCCCTTTCCACCTTTTAAATAGGATACGTTGGATGCATAGTTAGCTATCTGTATGTTACTCGACATACCAAATTTCACTGGAAAGATTTGGAGCATGTCACAAAAGTTGTTGATAATCTGACAGAGATAGCACAGCGTATGAAAGCTGGATTTGGGATGGGAGTAATTCTACCACTGGTACACACATTGAACAAGACCAATTGTGTGCACAAAATGCTGGTACAAAGTCTTATTTTTATGTTGATGTTCATAAACTATATATAGCTTCAACGATATGGTACAGTTGGTCGAGTTACACTTGTGCCTGCTAATAATGCCAAAGTGATTGCAAGGTACTTCATTTCCCGCAGAAATGGAACCATTCAAATTAACAAGTTCTTGCTTGTCGTGGCAATGCATCCACATTGGAAAATTGGAGACACTGTTCTACTCATGCTCTACCAAGGCACAAGAGGGTTCTTCCTTTTCATTGACGAGATGCCGAGTCGCAGTGATCAAGCTGCTTATAGCAGATAGTTGTGGTTGTTGGCCATGCCTCTTAAAATGTGCTAGTTGTTACTATGTTAAGTATGTAGATATGGACCATATGGTTGTCAAAATTGTTAAGTTCAGAATTGTTAAGTACCCTGTTACCTAGATCCGCCTTTTGTCGAATAGTGTCACCACTATATATATGTTACTCAAATGATGTTTGCCAAGTTCTTAAATTTTCATGGGAAGTATTAGTATCATACATAGTTCATTTAGTTCAGGCGTGTGCCTGGTAGAGTAGAGGATGTCCATGTTTTCGACGTGATGATCAACACCGATGTCCAGAAGGCATTTGCATATTAATTGTGCATATTACAAATTCGATAATATAGAGATAGGCCAGCCCATACAATTGACATATTTGACATGCATGAACAAATCAATCGAGCATATATATATATATATATATATATATATATATATATATGTGTGTGTGTGTGTGTGTGTGTGTGTGTGTGTGTGTGTATTAATGAACGCACATACTCAAATTATTGGTCTAGTGCCTAGTTCGACAAGAAATTTACAAACCATTAGCTCGCTAATTTACAAGAATATAATGAACGCGCATGCACGAAAGAGCTACTGTGCACCTGATGCCGACCCATCACGCATAGCTGCCATCACCCATCAACGTGTCGATCATGGGCTCAAGAGGAGCGGAGGCCGCCAAGTAGATGACCTACACACCTTGATCGATCGAGGCTGGGGCAGCCTCAACATCGGGGATCGCCGGTACTGATCCTCCCTTTTTTGATGTCTTGAATCCGCGTCAGTATTTTCCCCAAATAGTAAGGGATGATGCAGTACAGCTAAGGTAGATAGATCCCTCAGTTATGAAACCAAGGTTATCGAACCAGTAGGAGAACCAAGCAGCACTATGTAAATGGTACCTGCACACAAAGAACAAATACTTGCAACCTGACGTGAAAGAGGGGTTGTCAATCCCTCCCGGGCAAAAGATTGGCAAAGTGATAGATTCGTAGATGCAAATAAAATAAAGGAAAATAAAATTCAGCGAGGTATTTTTGGGTTTTTGGTAATATAGATCTGAAAATAAAAGATGCAAATAAATAAAAAGGCAAATAGCAATATAGATCTGAAAATATATGATGAGAAAATAGACCCGGGGGCCATAGATTTCACTAGTGGCTTCTCTCGAGAAAATAGCATAAGGTGGGTAAACAAATTACTGTTGGGCAATTGATAGAACCTCAAATAATTATGACTATATCCAGGCAATGATCATTATATAGGCATCACATCCAATTTTAGTAGACCGAATCTTGCCTACATCTACTACTATTACTCCACACATTGACCGCTATCTAGCATGCATCTAGTGTATTAAGTTCATGGAGAAATGGAATAATGCAATAAGAACGATGACATGATGTAGACAAGATCTATTCATGTAGGAATAGAGCCCATCTTGTTATCCTTAATATCAACGATCAATACGTGTCTTGCTCCCCTTCTGTGAGTGGGAAAGAACACCGCACGACCAAACCCGTCACAAAGCACCTCTTCCCATAGCAAGAAAATTCGATCTAGTTGGCCTAACTAAACCAAAGATTCGAAGAAGAAGAAATAGGAGGCTATAAGTAATCATGCATATAAGAGATGAAAGACACTCCAATAACTTTCGTAGATAAAATAGATCTGATCATAAAATCAAAGTTCATCGGATCCCAACAAACACACCGCAAAAAGAGTTACATCAAAAACATCTCCAAGAGACCATTGTATTGAGAATCAAAAATAGAGAAGCCGTCTAGATGCTGCCTACGGGCCCGTAGGTCTACAATGAACTACTCATGCATCATCAGAGAGGCACCAATGAGGATGACGAACCCCTCCGTGATGGTGTCAAGATTGGATCTGGTGGTTCTGGAACTTGCGGTGGCTGGAATTGTGTTTCGACGACTCCCCTAGGGTTTTTGTATTTTCGAGGTATTTATAGAGCAAAGAGGCGGTGCGGGAGGTGGCCGAGGTGGGCACAACCCACCAGGGCACGCCTGGGCCCCCAGGCGCGCCCAGGTGGGTTGTGCTCCCCTCGGAGCCCCCCTCTGGTATTTCTTTGGCCCAACAGGTGTCTTCTGGTCCAGAAAAATTCTCCAAAAAGTTTCGCTGCGTTTGGACTCCGTTTGGTACTGATATTCTACGAAGTAAAAAACAAGCAAAAAATAACAACTGGCACTGGGCACTATGTCAATAGGTTAGTCCCAAAAAATGATATAAAGTTGCTATAAAATGATTGTAAAACATCCAAGAATGATAATATAATAGCATGGAAGAATCAAAAATTATAGATAAATTGGAGACGTGTGGGGACCCCGACTCATAAGTCGTGATCACCGAATGCACGTGTACAGTGATCCCAGAGATCAATGCTCACTGAACACACAGAAGCTGAATAACAAGAGTCTTACCTCCATACATATCGTCTTACACAAATTATGGCCATTATGGTCAAGTCTTACATAGATAAAGCCTCAAGGGCTGAATACCAAATAAACTTAAGCAGCGGAAATCTTCGTCGATAAGTAGAACCCATGCCATCTGCCTTAACTCTACAGGCATTCTGACTGGGAAAACGTCCTAGTTCGCTTGTTCGTCTCCAAAGAACTCTTCTTCGAACTCCTGTTCTTCCATGCCTGGCCAATTAAATAACCAGTGGCAAGCCAATGAGTACTTTGAATGTACTCGCAAGCAACCCATGTTTTGGTTCAAGATACAACAATGCATGATATAGGTAAATTTTTGCAGAAAGCTAGTTTTGTTGTGTTATGACATGTTCAACAATTGGTAAACATGCATCATACGAATTCAAGTAACCATAGGACTGGTTACAGATATCAACATAAATGGAGTGGGCATCAACCCAACTCAATCATGTCAAGTCCTTTGACTTGACCCAAGTAGTTCTTCCCACTTATCCAAACACACACACTGGTTTGTAAACATGTGGACGTAGCCCAAGAGCGGTTACCCAACTGTCCTTGACCGTGGACACGGCTATTCGAATAGTTTTACACTCTGCAGAGGTTGCACACTTTACCCACAAGATCCGGGGAACTTCCGTGTCATCCACGACCCGCGGTACCTCAAGTACCCGGGGTAAGCACCCGATCACTATCTTTCCCTAGACGACACTAACATAGAGTCCACTCGATTGGTAGTAACCCCCGTGCCCAACATTTCACATCTTAAAATTGTGGAGCCTCGCTCCCATATTCATCACATACCACAAGCACGGGGTACCAACGGTGTGTCCGGTGCCCTGTAAAACAGTCATGGCCGCCCTACCTGGCACGACCCCGTCCCGAGAGAGCGCAACAACAACTCTCCCGTCACTAGTAATGCGGGCTCCAAGCTAGTATCGGCCTAGGTAATCAATAATGCCCTTTCCCATATAAGGGTAGAGTGGTTGCACATGTAAGGTTGGAATAACGGTCGCAACTTAAACCAATCTGTTTTGAAAGCAACACACACACTTGCCTCGGTACACCACTTTATTCATCAAGTGGTTACCCATCTCATTATCTCCCTCGGGCATAAGCGGCACCCGACGGAGTTTTTGAAAAGTCTTTCGAAAATACTTTGTCTCCATCACCATGCATATTCCCATCCCTTTTTGTGTAGCAACTACTTTAGCATCCTATCTACTCCCACCGGCATAACCCTCATAGGAAGGTAGGGTCATGCATAATGCAAGTATCAACAAGGAAGTAACGGAGGCAACCCATCAAAGTGGTTACCACCTCATCATGATTCCGTTGCAACAACAACATGGTGCTATATGACATGCATAAAAAGGGTTTCATAGACATGGTCAAAGGGCTACTTGCCTGGCTCAGCAAAGTCTTCTGGGTCTTCAAAGTCTTCTGGTCCAACTCCTTCGTCAGCAACGCAATCTATCGTCGCAAAATAATAACGAGAAAAATAAGGCAATAATAAAACAGAAAAACCAAAGTGCTCTGAAAAATGTCGACTCATTTTTGTTAAAAACTAGGGTTAAAATTAAGAAGGGGAAAATTCTTATTTTTGGATTTGGAGCTACAGGGATAGAGCAATGGATTTTTAAACAAGGATTTAATTGCTCAAATTTGAATTTGAATTTGAACAGTACAGAAAAGTTGGTTGGGCATGTATGAAAACTACACCATTAAATAGGTGGGATTTTTACAAGATTTTAGGAACTGGAATTATTGCATTTGGATTAATATTTAATCCTGTGGAATTTTTGGAAAGTAACAGAAAAGAAAAAGGAAAAGGGCACTGTGCTGGGCCAGAACAGCTGCAGCGCAGCAGGCCCAGGAGAGGCGCCAGCGCACTGGCGCACGCGCGCGCCAGGTTTAAACCTGACGGGCGGGGCCCAGGCGTCAGCGAGAGAGAGAGAGAGGCGATGGAGGGAGATGACAGGCGGGGCCGCCTGTCATCCTAACCCCAGTCCAGAGGCCGGCGAGCTCACCGCGATGATGCAGGGCACGGCAGGTCGGGCGAGGGCACGGCTGGGCTCAGCGTCGTGTCGCCGTTCGGGTGGAGGTGGAGTGGTCACCGGCAGCCTGGTTCGCCGGCGATGAGGTGACGTGGCAGAGGTGCTTCGGGCGTCGGGGGTTCTGGCCGTTCCCGGCTGCAAAAGAGTGGGGGAAGAGAGGGGAAGGGTCAGTGGTGTCGCGCGGTTCCAGATCGAGAGAGAACGGGGGCGGAGGAGGCCTGTACCGCGCGAACGCCGACGAGCCGAGGCGGCGGAGCTCGAGCTCGATCTGGAGCTCGAGCGGCTCTGGAGACAAATGGGTAGTGCGGGAGGTGGATTAGGAGTGTGGGGGCGACAGGGAGTGAGAGAGAGGCTCGGGGTCGCCTTATATAGCCTGGCCGAGGTCCACCGTAGGCGCGGGCTACGGGTGCCCGCGGGATCGGCTCGGGTGGCCGTTAGAGAGGGAATGGAGGGCTCGGGGGTGTTCGTGGGAGTGGTCTAGGGTGCCAGGGAGAGAGAGGAGGAGCGGGACGAGCTGCGGGCGGGCCACAGGAGCGGCGCGAGCATTGGCCGAGCGGGGCGGCATTCTGGCGTGAGCTGTAGGAGAGAGAGGAGGGTGCGGGAGCAAGTGGGCGGCCTGCTGGCATGGAGCGGACGTCGAGGGGCATCGACTGGCGCGCAGGGGAGGCTCGAGGTGGCCGGGAGACGCGGCGTCAACGGTCGGGTGCCCTGCCAGGCGCTCCAGAGCGCGACTTTGGCCGGCATCCGCGGCTTTCCCGCGTCCGCGCGCGTCCACTTGCGTCTGGCAGCTGAAGGGGGCGTGGGCAAAAGCTGGGGAGAGCCTTGGATGCTCTGAAAGCTGAGGGAGAGAAGGAGGCTGAGAGAGAGGGAGGAATCCACTGTCCAGAGAAGAAAAATGGGGTTCTCCCCCCTTCATCATTGCTTCCTCGGGCAGCAAGCACACAGGTGCTAGAGGGGGACTAGGAGGGGTCGTGGTAGAAAGTTGAGCCTACGGAGATTAGTGGAAGAGGCCAAAAATGGGATTTTGGTAAAGTGGCAGAAGGTGTTTGATGCTGGTTTGGGCAAGTAGATGATTTCCATTTGCCATGAGACTCCACAGGGTGAAATGTCACATATAATTAGGGCCTTCCACCAATTTGGAGCTTATTTGGGCAAAGTTGCCAATGCAACTTTTGTAAACCCTAGAAATTAGCAGAAATGAACTTGTGCAGATCTAGTTGAGCAAATCACTTCCCCTTGATGCACCACTTGGTGTAGTGGCCTCATTTGGTCATGTGAACATGCTCACAAAAGTTGGGGTCAAGGAGAGAAAGTTGGTAGTACAAAGTTGTTCAAATTTGATTCTGGCCAGAGAGGGTTTTGGGGCATTTTGTGAACCAAAACTGACCTTGATTGATGAAGGCTTTGCAAGGTGATCACAATATGCATTTGTGACTTGCTGGATTTTCCTTGGATTTTTATGAAAATATTTCCTGTAGAAATATTTCAAATCCTTGAAATGGGCAGAAATGGTTTTGGGAGGTTTTGTCCAATATTTTGAACATGACCATGTGTTGAAACTCTTATATATGGAAAATATATGTCCACTGAGTTTCCCTGATTTTTGTCAAATATTTTTGAAACAATAAAATAATTTTCCCTATTAAAGACCATTTCTGGCCTTAAGAAAAAGCTTTTAAATAAAATAGGAAAATAACTTTTAAAATTATATTTTTGTGGTTTATGGGAATCCTATATCTAATAGGTTTCAAATATACTCTTTGAAATATTTTTCATACCCCAAATCAAGTACTTGTAGTGCAAACCTCAATTCAGGGGTTTTTGGAAAACTAATTTTTGAAAATACTATTTGGCCAAATTATTTTTGTAAGAAAATACTATATTGCACTATACACATGGCATGATCATTGGGCAGAAGTTTGGGGCAAGGAGATGAAGTACAGAAGGTGGAGTAGTTGACTTTAAAGAGCACTTGAAAAATCACACAGAGAAAACCAACTCCAAAATAAAAGCCAAATAATGCAAAAGTTTTTGTTGGTCCAAATTTCATGCTTTATTAATGCAAATGACATGTTACAAAATGCAGGGTGTGACAGACCTACCCCCCTTACAAGAATCTCGTCCCCGAGATTCCTAAACTAGGCTTTAAAGAGATACGGAAACTCACATCTAAGGTAGTCTTCACGTTCCCAGGTTGCTTCTGCTTCAGTGTGGTTGCTCCACTGGACCTTGAAGTACTTAATGGTGCGGCTTCGAGTGCGTCGCTCAGCCTCATCCAAAATGCAAATGGGCCTCTCACGGTAAGTCAAATCAGGGTGAAGGTCAATGGCTTGGTGATCGACGTCCTTGTAACGATCAGGCTTGTCTAGAACTTGGAGACACTTCCGGAGTTGTGACACATGGAATACGTTGTGCACATAAGATAGTTCAGGTGGCAGTTCCAACTGGTAAGCCACTTCTCCCCGTCGTTAGGTGATCTTGAAGGGGCCGATGTATCTTGGTGCGAGCTTTCCTTTGACATTGAAGCGTTGGGTTCCCTTGAGAGGCGTGACCTGGAGATGGACATGGTCTCCAACTTGGAAGGTCATGTCTCGTCGACGTGAGTCAGCGTAGCTCTTCTGTCTTGACTTGGAAGTCCTCAAACGCTCTCTGACAAGTTGGACTTGCTCTTCTGCTTCACGGAGCATATCGGGTCCAAAGACTAGTCCTTCTCCAGTCGGACCAATTGAGGGGAGTGCGGCACTTCCGTCCATATAGCACCTCAAACGGTGACATCTGAAGACTGGACTGGTAGCTGTTGTTGTAGGAAAACTTGGCGATGGGTAGGCAATCTTCCCACTTAGCTCCATATGCTAAGACACAGGCTCGGAGCATGTTTTCGAGTATCTGATTCACTCGTTCCGTCAGACCTCTGGTCTGGGGGTGGAAAGTAGTGTTGAAGGACAACTTGGTCCCCATAGCCTCTTGAAATTTCTTCCAGAACCTTGAGGTAAATTGGGTTCCTCTATCCGACACAATCTCCTTGGGAACACCATGAAGGCTTACAATTCGGTTGTGTAGAGACTGGCTAACTGGTTCCCCTTGTAGGTCGTCTTGACAGGAATGAAGTGGGCCACCTTGGTAAAATGGTCAACAATGACCCATATGGAGTCATGTCCCTTGCTTGACCTGGGTAATCCGGTGATGAAGTCCATCCCGACTTTGTCCCACTTCCATTCAGGCACCTTGAGAGGTTGTAACAATCCAGCGGGTCGCTGATGTTCAGCTTGACTCTCTGGCATACGTCACACTTAGCGACGAAAGCAGCTATCTCTCTCTTCATGCCATGCCACCAGAATCTTTCCTTCAGGTCTTGATACATCTTGGTTCCTCCGGGGTGGATGGAATACGGGGTTTCATGAGCTTCTTGCAAGATCAAATTCTTGAGCTCAACCTTGTTGGGTACGCAAATGCGATTCCCGAACCACACAATTCCTTGCTCATCCTTCTGAGAATCCTGGGGCCTTGCCTGCTTCATCTTCCTCTTGATGCCTTCAATACTCTCGTGTCCCTTCTGAGCTTCCTTAACATCATCCATCAAGGTAGGCCTAACTTCGAGGTTGGCCAAGAATCCTGGTGCAACCAGTTCCAACCCGAAGCTTTCAAGTTCTTCATACAAGGCGGGTAGCCTTTCCTTAATCATAGCGTTCAAGGAACAAGCCTTTCTGCTTAAGGCATCTGCTACCACATTAGCCTTCCAGGGTGGTATTGAACACTGAGGTCATAATCCTTGATCAATCTAGCCATCTTCTCTGCCTCATGTTCAATTCCTTCTGAGTGAAAATATACTTCAGACTTTTGTGATCCGTGTATATCTCACACCGCTTCCCTAGGAGGTAATGTCGCCATGTCTTCAGGGCATGAACCACTGCTACTAACTCAAGATCATGAGTAGCATAGTTCTCTCATGAGGACGTAGCTGTCTGGATAGATATGCAACGACTCTGCCTTCTTGCATAAGAACACCTCCAAGCCAGGCTCTCGAGCATCACAATATATCACAAATTCCTTGTGAATATCAGGTGTGGCCAGAACTGGGGCAGTGGTCAATCTCTTCTTCAGCTCCTGGAAGCTTTCTTCGCACTTCGGCGTCCATTCAAACTTCTTGTCCTTCTTCAAGAGCTGGGTCATGGGTCGGGCAATGCTTGAGAATCCTTCAACGAACTTGCGGTAATATCCCGCGAGTCCGAGGAAGCTTCTGACTTCCTTCACATTGCTCGGGGTTTGCCATTCAGTCACGGCTTGGATCTTGGTGGGATCCACTGACAATCCTTCGGCAGTCAATTTATGACCCAAGAATCCAACCTCATGCAGCCAAAATTCGCACTTGCTGAACTTGGCGTACAGTTGGTGCTCTCGAAGCTTGTCTAGGACCATCCTCAAGTGTTGCTCGTGCTCTTCTTCCGTCTTCGAGAAGACAAGAATGTCATCAATGAAGACGACAACAAACTTGTCCAAATATTCCATGAAGACCTTATTCATGAGATACATGAAGTAAGCTGGGGCATTGGTCAATCCAAAGGACATGACCGTGCACTCATACAGGCCATATCTGGTTACAAATGCCGTCTTCGGAATATCTTGGGGTCTGATTTTCAGCTGGTAGTACCCAGATCTGAGGTCGATCTTGGAGAACACCTTGGCCCCATTGAGTTGATCAAACAGATCTTCAATCTTGGGAAGTGGATACTTGTTCTTGATTGTAACTTCATTGAGGGAGCGATAGTCAATGCACAAGCGGATGGTACCATCCTTCTTTGCCACAAACAGAACAGGTGATCCCCAAGGGGAGGCACTAGGGCGGATAAATCCCTTCCTCAACTGCTCTTCCAGTTGCTTCTTCAACTCTGCTAACTCTTCCGATCCCATTCTATAAGGCTTCTTATAGATGGGTCTTGCTCCGGGCATGAGCTCGATGATGAACTCAATGTCTCGGTCAGGAGGCATTCCCGGTAGCTCATCAGGAAAGACATCGGGGTATTCGCATACTACCGGCACTTGCTCCAATCCAACTTCAGTCAGACAGTTGACTTGGGTGGCTTGAGCAGAGGAGGGGTTGGAGGCAAATTTAACTTTGACTCCTTGGTCATTGGTCACAGTGATTGTTCGGTTGGCACAATCTAACAAGACTTGGTGCTTGATGAGCTAATTCATTCCTAAGATCACATCCAAGCCTTGTGATCTTAAGACGATAAGGTCTGCTAGGAAGTCTACCCCGTTAATGATGATTCTGACTCCCTTACAGCCTACCTTGGCTCTCATCTCTGCTCCGGGGGTTTGTACCACCATAGGGTTATTCAGGGGTGTAGGGGTCATGCCACTTTTTAATGCAAACTCTTGGGTGACAAATGAATGCGTGGCTCCAGAATCAAACAAGACAGTTGCAGGTGCTAAGTTAACAAGGAACATACCCAGCACGACGTCTGGGTCTTCCTGGCTTCTTCTGCAGTGACATGATTCACCCGACCCTTGCCATTGTTGGGCGGGTTGTGAGGAGCCTGGTTCCTTGGTGGCATTCCGCGGCCTTGTCCTGGGTTCTGCGCATCCAAAGCAAGTGACTTGATTGGGGTTGTTGCTCTTGCCGGCATTGTTATTGGGGTTGTTGTAAGCTGGCCTGGGGTTGGCATACTGCTGAGGCTGATAGTTGGTGCGAGGTGCAGGGGCTCTTGGCGGCTGATAGGTCGGCTTGACCAGGGCTGGCTGCCACGGGCGAGGCTTCTGGTTGCTGGAGCTACCCTTGCTGATCATCTTGTGCTTACAGGTATCATCCATAACACGTCGCTTGTCCTCAAGCATGAGTGCCTTGTTCACCAAATCAGGAAAGGTTGGGCAGTCACACACAACAAGCGAGTATTGTAGAGTCTGGTTAAGGCCTTCCATGAAGCACTCTCTTTTGGCAGCATCAGTGCTGACATCCTCAGGAGCATACCTTGACAGAACACTGAACTTCTGCATGTACTCCTTGACAGTGCTACTTCCTTGCTTCAGGGCTCGGAACTCACGCTTCTTGATGGCCATGATTCCGGAAGGAATATGGGCCTTGCGGAATTCTGTCTTGAAGTCATTCCAAGTGATGTTTTTCCCAACATGCATGACCTTGAATCCATCACCAAGCTCTGGCAGTTCCCCCGAGACAGTGGGCGGCATATGCCACCCTGTTGCGGTCTTCAGTGCAGCCGACTAGTTCCAACAGATCCTCAATGGTGCGGACCCAGTCGTCTGCATCCAGGGGTTCAGCAGTCTCGATGAAGGTGGGTGGTGCATGCTTCTTGAACTCTGCCAAGGTGGAACGTCCATTGCCGTTCCCCGCCGGCTGGCGGTTGACAGCCTGGGCAATCATCTGGAGGGCTGCAGTGTTGGCTTGGCGCTCCTCTCAGAAGGCTTGGAGAAGCTGAGCCATGTCCATGTTTGGAGGTGGCGGCGGTGATGGAGCTTGTCCTTGGGTTTGGTCCTGACTGGCTCCTGCTCCGGCTTCTTGCTGCTGAATAGAGGCACCAGTACGTGTTACAACAGGCATCCTGTTGGAGCGGTCAAGGTCTCATGATTGGGAAAGATGAGGGAAAGCAATATAGATGGGATGCCTAGTAAGGGGGTGGGCATGACAAAGATTTTAAGTTAAGCAAGGGCCAGAAGGGCCAAACTCATGCATTAAAACCAAATGGGGGATGTAGTCATTTACAAGTTCCTGAAGGGAAAGTACGACTTCCATCAAAACAAGTTGAAATCAAACATAACACAACATGGTTTCATTTGAACCATTACATGGACTCGACTTTGCATAAGGGGTACACGACCTATCCTACCTTAAGGGTTATGGACTGGCCTATCCTAGTCCTGAATGGTGTCTAAGTGGTGGAATGCTCGGTCGTGTATTCCGGCTCCTCTGGGTCTTCCTCCTCATCTTCATCTGTCTCAGTATCTTCGTCACTACAGGGAGTGGGGGAGTGGAGGAGCTGAACACGGTGCTGCTTCGCCGGTGGCACCATGAAGAGGTTGCCATATTCCTTCGCCGTCATACGGCGTGGCCGAGATGATCCCTTGGCATGCGTAGCCTGTGGGGGTCGCCCGCCTCGATAGGCAACAACGGGCTGTCCAGGGGGTGCACCATCCTTCTTGATCCTGTCCGCCTTTGTCTGAGCTAAGCGGAGGAGTTCCTTGGTCTCATGGAGTTCCCTCCGAAGCTCCATCGACTCCGAGGCCAAGTGTTGTGCAAGGCTGTCAGCACACAAGCTGAAGTAGGTCTCGAAACGGAGGGGAAGCCCCTCGTCCATGGGTGGAGCTGGTGCGCTGCTCTCGACATCACCCTCCTTACGATAAGGCAGGTAACGAGTGGCTGGCTCACTTGCCATCTCTGGCAGAAGATCTCGAAGGCGAGTCAGCGCCTTGAGTGCAGCAGTCTCAACGGTGAGGAGCAGGGTCGCCATCTGAGGTCCTTCAAAGTACCAGCTTGTTGGAGAGTCGCTCGCCCTCACGACTACCTCCATGTGATACTCCTTCTTGGTGTTGTTGATCCAGTGCTCATGATAGGAGAAGGTGGGGGCTCGAGTGAACTGGCAGTTCTGGAGGCTGTCCTCAAGAAGCACGGGAAATCCAGTGGTCAGGAGGTCCTTGGGTACGACGGCCATCTACAAAAGTGGCAAGGGAAGGGTCAATAGAGGAGATATGACCCATGTTTGGGATATTTTTAGAAAACATAGGTATATAGGTAATTTTGTAGATGGTCTCACTCTAACTAACGTCCATGCTAACTAAGGCTTCCTACAGTCAGGATGGCTCTGATACCAGCTCTGTGGGGACCCCGACTCATAAGTCGTGATCACCGAATGCACGTGTATAGTGATCCCAGAGATCAATGCTCACTGAACACATAGAAGCTGAATAACAAGAGTCTTACATCCATACATATGGTCTTACACAAATTATGACCATTATGGTCAAGTCTTACATAGATAAAGCCTGAAGGGCTGAATACCAAATAAACTTAAGCAGCGGAAATCTTCGTCGATAAGTAGAACCCATGCCATCTGCCTTAACCCTACAGGCATTCTGACTGGGAAAACGTCCTAGTTCGCATGTTCGTCTCCAAAGAACTCTTCATCGAACTCCTATTCTTCCATGTCTGGCCAATTAAATAACCAGCGGCAAGCCAATGAGTACTTTGAATGTACTCACAAGCAACCCATGTTTTGGCTCAAGCGACAATGCATGACATAGGTAAACTTTTGCAGAAAGCTGATTTCGTTGTGTTATGACATGTTCAATAATTGGTAAATCGTGCATCATACAATTTCAAGTAACCATAGGGTCTGGTTACAGATATCAACATAAATGGAGTGCGCATCAACCCAACTCAATCATGTCAAGTCCTTTGACTTCACCCAAGTAGTTCTTCCCACTTATCCAAACACACACTGGTTTGTAAACATGTGGACGTAGCCCAAGAGCGATTACCCAACTTTCCTTGACCGTGGACACGGCTATTCGAATAGTTTTACACTCTGCAGAGGTTGCACACTTTACCCACGAGATCCAGGGAACTTTCGTGTCATCCACGACCTGCTGTACCTCAAGTACCCGAGGTAAGCACCCGATCACTATCTTTCCCTAGACGACACTAACATAGAGTCCACTCGATTGGTACCAGCCACCGTGCCCACCATTTCACATCTTAAAATTTGTAGAGCCACGCTCCCATATTCATCTCATACCACAAGCACGGGGTACCAACGGTGTGTCTGGTGCCCTGTAAAAATAGTCATGGCCGCCCTACCTGGCACGACCCCGTCCCGAGAGAGCGCAACAACAACTCTCCCATCATTAGTAATGCGGGCTCCAAGCTAGTATCGGCCTAGGTAATCAATAATGCCCTTTCCCATATAAGGGTAGAGTGGTTGCGCATGTAAGGTTGGAATCACGGTCGCAACTTAAACCAATCCATTTTGAAAGCAACACACACACTTGCCTCGGTACACCACTTCGTCATCAAGTGGTTACTAGATCATTATCTCCCTCGGGCATAAGTGGCACCCGACAGGGGTTTCGAAAAGTCTTTTGAAAATACTTTGTCTCCATCACCATGCATATTCCCATCCCTTTTTGCGTAGCAACTACTTTAGCATCCTATCTACTCCCACCGGCATAACCCTCATAGGAAGGTGTCTCATGCATAATGCAAGTATCAGCAAGGAAGTAACGGAGGCAACCCATCAAAGTGGTTATCACCTCATCATGATTCCGTTGCAACAAAAATATGGTGCTATATGACATGCATAAAAAGGGTTTCGTAGACATGGTCAAAGGGCTACTTGCCTGGCTCAGCAAAGTCTTCTAGGTCTTTAGAGTCTTCTGGTACAACTCCTTCGCCAGCAACGCAATCTATCGTTGCAAAATAACAACGAGAAAAATAAGGCAATAATATAATAGAAAACCAAAGTGCTCAGAAAAATGTCAACTCATTTTTGTTAAATACTAGGGTTAAAATTAAGAAGGGGAAAATTCTTATTTTTGGATTCGGAGCTACAAAGACAGAGCAATGGATTTTTACACAAGGATTTAATTGCTCAGATTTGAATTTGAATTTGAACAGTACAGAAAAGTAGGTTGGGCATGTATGAAAACTACACCATTAAATAGGTGGGATTTTTACAAGATTTTAGGAACTGGAATTATTGCATTTGGATGAATATTTAATCCTGTGGAATTTTTGCAAGTCTATCAGAAAAGAAAAAGGAAAAGGAGCACTGTGCAACTGGGCCAGAACAGCCGCAGCGCAGCAGACCCAGTCCGAGAGGTGGCCCAGATCACTGGTGCATGCTCGCGCCAGGTTTAAACCTGACGGGTGGGGCCCAGGTGTCAGCGAGAGAGAGAGAGGTGATGGAGGGGAGAGGCCGATAGGTGTGGCCCGCCTGTCATCCCTAACCCCGAGTCCAGACGGCCGGCGAGCTCACCTGCGATGATGCAGGGCACGGTGAGGTCGGGCGAGGGCACGGCTAGGCTCAGTGTCGTGTCGCCGTTCGGGTGGAGGTGGAGTTGGTCACCGAAGCAGTCTGGTTCGCCGGCGACGAGGTCACGCGGCGGAGGTGCTTCGGGCATCGGTGGTTCCGGCTGTTCCTGGCTGCAAAAGAGTGGGGGAAGAGAGGGGAAGGGTCAATGGTGCCGCGCGGTTCCAGATCGAGAGAGAACAGGGGCGGAGGAGGCCTGTACCATGCGAATACCAATGAGCCGAGGCGGCGGAGCTCGAGCTCGATCTCGAGCTCAAGCGGCTCTGGAGACAAATGGGTGGTGCAGGAGGTGGATTAGGAGTGTGGGGGAGCGACAGGGAGTGAGAGAGAGGCTCGGGGTCGCCTTATATAGGCTCGCCGAGGTCCACCATAGGCGCGGCCTACGGGTGCCTCTGGGATCGGCTCGGGTGGCCGTTAGAGAGGGAATGGAGGGCTCGGGGGTGTTCGTGGGAGTGGTCTAGGGTGCCAGGGAGAGAGAGGAGGGGGGACGAGCTGCGAGCGAGCCACAGGAGCGGCGCGAGCATTTGCCGAGCGGGGCGGCGTTCTGGCAGGAGCTGCAGGAGAGAGAGGAGGAGGGCGCGAGAGCAAGTGGGCGGCCTACTGGCGTGGAGCGGACGTCGAGGGGCATCACTGGCGCGCGGGGGAGGCTCGAGGTGGCCGGGAGATGCAGTATTAACGGTCGGGTGCCCTACCAGGCGCTCTAGAGCGCGACTTTGGCCAGCATCCACGGATTTCCCTCATCCGCGCATGTCCACTTCGTCTGGCAGCTGAAGGGGGCATGGGCAAAAGCCGGGGAGAGCCTTGGATGCTCTGGAAAGCTGAGAGGAGAGAAGGAGGCTGAGAGAGAGGGAGGAATCCACTGTCCAGAGAAGAAACATGGGGTTCTGCCCCTTCATCATTGCTTCCTCGGGCAGCAAGGCACACAGGTGCTAGAGGGGGACTAGGAGGGGTCATGGCAGAAAGTTGAGCCTACGGAGATTAGTGGAAGAGGTCAAAATGGCATTTTGGAAAAGTGTCAGAAGGTGTTTGATAATGGTTTGGGCAAGTAGATGATTTCCATTTTCCATGAGACTCCATAGGGTGAAATGACCCATATAATTAGGGCCTTTCACCAATTTGGACTTTATTTGGGCAAAGTTGCCAATGCAAATTTTGAAAACCCTAGAAATTGGCAGAAATGAACTTGTGTAGATCTAGTTGAGCAAATCACTTCCCCTTGATGAACCACTTGGTGTAGTGGCCTCATTTGGACATGTGAGCATGCTCACAAAAGTTGGGGATAAGGAGAGAAAGTTGGTAGTACAAAGTTGTTCAAATTTGATTCTGGCCAAAGAGGGTTTTGGGGCATTTTGGTGAACCAAAATTACCTTGATTGATATCAGGCTTGGCAAGGTGCTCACAATATGCATTTGTGACTTGCTGGATTTTCCTTGGATTTTTATGCAAATATTTCCTATAGAAATATTTCAAATCCTTGAAATGGGCAGAAATGGTTTTGGAAGGTTTTGTCCAATATTTTGAACATGACCATGTCTTGAAACTCTTATATATGGAAAATATATGTCCACTGAGTTTCCCTGATTTTTGTCAAATATTTTTGAAACAATAAAATAATTTTTCCCTATTAAAGACCATTTCCGGCATTAAAAAAGCTTTTAAATAAAATAGGAAAATAACTTTTAAAATTATATTCTTGAGGTTTATGGGAATCCTATATCTAATAGGTTTCAGATATGCTCTTTGAGATATTTTTCATACCACAAATCAAGTACTTTTAGTGCAAACCTCAATTCAGGGGTTTTTGGAATACTAATTTTTTGAAAATACTATTTGGCCAAATTATTTTTGTAAGAAAATACTATATTGCACTATACACATGGCATGATCATTGCGCAGAAGTTTGGGGCAAGGATATGAAGTATAGAAGGTGGAGTAGTTGACTTTAAAGAGCACTTGAAAAACCGTACAAAGAAAACCAACTCCAAAATAAAAGCCAAATAATGCAAAAGTTTTTGTTGGTCCAAATTTTCATGCTTTATTAATGCAAAAGACATGTTACAAAATGCAGGGTGTGACAAGACGTATCTGGTACTGCTACTTCTTGAGCTTGCGTTGGTTTTTCCCTTGAAGAGGAAAGGGTGATGCAACAAAGTAGAGATAAGTATTTCCCTCAGTTTGAGAACCAAGGTATCATTCCAGTAGGAGGTATAAGCAAGTATCCAATATATGCACATTCACAAGCAATCAAACACTTGCACCCAACACAATAAAGGGGGTGTCAATCCCTTCACGGTCACTTGTAAGGGATGATATCTGATAGAGATAGATATAAAGATCACTAAAACATGAAATAAAGTAAATACAAATAAATTGCAGCAAGGTATTTTTGGTTTTTTGGTTTTATAGATCTGAAAATATCTGATGGAAAATAGACCCGGGGCCATAGGTTTCACTAGAGGCTTCTCTCTTGAATAAAGCATACGGTGGGTAAACAAATTACTGTTGAGCAATTGATAGAAAAGGGAATAATTATGACAATATCCAAGGCAATGAAAATGAATATAGGCATCACGTCTGTGACAAGTAGACTGACTCCTGCCTGCATCTACTACTATTACTCCACACATCGACCGCTATCTAGCATGCATCTAGAGTATTAAGTCCATAAGAACGGAGTAACGCCATAAGCAAGATGACATGATGTAGAGGGATAAAATCAAGCAATATGATATAAACCCCATCTTTTTACCCTTAATGGCAACAATACAATATGTGCCTCGCTACCCCTACTATGTCACTGGGTGAGGACACCGCAAGATTGAACCCATCACAAAGCACCTCTCCCATGGCAAGATAGATCAATCTAGTTGGCCAAACCAAATCAATAGATCAGAGAGAAATACAAAGCTATTTTAATCATGCATAAAAGAGTTAAAAGAAGACTCAAATAATATTCATAGATAATCTGATCATAAACTCACAATTCATCAGATCTCAAAAATCACACTACAAAATAAGATTAAATCGGATAGAACCCCAAGAACATCGAGGAGAACATTGTATTGAAGATCAAAGAGAGAGAAGAAGCCATCTAGCTACTAGCTATGGACCCGTAGGTCTGTGGTAAACTACTCACACATCATTGGTAGGCTAATAGGGTTGATGTAGAAGCCCTCCGTGATCGAATCACCCTCCGGCAGATTGCTGGAAAAGGCCCCAAGATGGGATCTCACGAGAACAGAAGCTTGCCGCGGCGGAAAAGTAATTTTGTGGACGGTTCTGGTGGTTTGGGAATATTTGGGAATTTATAGTCCAAAGATTAGGGTTGGGGGACTCCCAGGGGGTCACAAGCCAGGGACCTCCCCTAGGGCGCGCCCTGAGGGCTTGTGGGCTCCTCGGGACTCCTCTGGGCCCTTCTCCAAGTCCTTTGGGTGTCTTCTGGTCCAAGAAAAATCATCGCAAAAGTTTTATTCCGTTTGGACTCCGTTTGATATTCCTTTCTGAAAAAGTCAAAACCAAGGAAAAACAGCAACTGACACTGGCACTAGCTTAAAAGGTTAGTCCCAAAAAATGATATAAAATAGTACCAAAATGCATATAAAACATCTAAGATAGATAATATCAGAGCATGGAACAATAAAAAATTATAGATACGGTTGAGACGTATCAGGTACTGCCTCGGGTGCAACGCTCACACTACAAAAAAAAGACACATTTGTGACATTTTAGGCCGAAAGGATTTTTTCTGTCATGCTTATGACACTTCTATGACAATAATTGTGACAAAACCCTGTATCATCATAGATGTGGTGGGCTCCTAATTCTATGACAAAAAATCATGAGAGAAAATGGGCTTTTCGTCCTGGGCGAGCCGGAGACGCAACTGAATGACATTCTTTGGGCCGTCCATGATGGAAAAAACCGTGGTAGAAGCGAGGGCGAGGAAAATATCAGGGAGTTCCCGGTTAAGATGGGTGGTCGGGGCAGAGCGATGCATGGAGGTTTGCGTGTTTCTCTCGTACACGTACGCACGCGTGTGTGCAAGGCGTTGCGCTCTAATTGAACCCGACAGACTGCACTAGCTACGTTACTGAACCCCGATCAATCCCTTGCTATTAACTGAACCCGAGTGATTCCTTCGCTACTGCTGCTAACTGAAGCCGATCGATGCCGCCTCTTGATGAACAGTGAGTGTTGTTGGGGGTTTGGATGAACAGTTCCTGGTTGGGGGTTGGATGAACAGGACCCCGTGGTAGTAGAGGTCGTTGCCGCTGGATGAAAAGGACCCCGATCGAGCCGGTTGGGGGTGGATGAACACCCCGTGGAGGGCTGGATGAACAAGACCCCGTGGAGGGCTGGTTGAACAGTAGCCGGTGGAGGGCTGGATGAACAGTAGCCCGTGGACGGGTGGTTGAACAGCACCCCGTGGAGAGGGCTGGTTGAACAGTAGCCAGTGGAGGAGCAGTGGAGGCTGGATGAACAGGAACCTGTGGATGAACAGTCGCACATGGAGGCTGGAGGAGGTCGACAGTGGATGAACAGTAGCCCGTGGATGCTGGAGGAGGTCGACAGTGGAGATGAACAGTATCCCGTGGAGTCCCGTTTTGCGGTACGCCACACCCCTCCCGATGAACAGGACCCCCGTCTCGACCGTAGCGCTCCAACACAACTCTGTTTCCTCCGTTTTGCGGTACGCCACACCCCTCCTGATCAACAGGACCCCATTTTGACCATAGGAGGTCCAAGAGAAGTCCGTTTCCTCCGTTTTGCGGTACGCCAGACCCCTCCCGATGGACAGGATCCCATTTCTACCATGGCCGGTCGAACACAAGGCCGTTGCCTCCGTTTTGCGGTACGCCAGGTCTCGTTTCGATCGGCTGTTCCAAGCCGGTTGGCTCCCGATGAACACGACAACCACGTAGTTTCTCTGTTCTAATCCAACCATGTACACGAGCCCTGGCCGTACGTATGCGCGAGTAGGCATTGGAGACCCCGCCTGTATGTATGTACATGGCCGTATTTACTTTCTTCCACCCTGGATGTATGTACATGTACATGCTACGTGCGTGCCTCTACTACGACACATGCCCTTCCTTACACGGCCACGGTTCATCGCTGCAGCCTGCAGACAGACCGATCATATGTACGTATACATTCACGACCAGAATGACAATGCTACGTATGCTTCGACCAGGTCGGTCCCAACTGTCAGGCACTTCCTTGCGTGCAAAGATTTAGCTAGTGGGTCCCAGCATTCAGGGGCGAATCATTTTTTTTGCCCGTAATATGGACGCACTTCCTTGCGTGCGAAGATGTAGCTGGTGGGTCCCACCAGTCAGGGGGAAACATTTTTTTCGCAAAATACGGTGGCCTGTCTGGTGGGTCCCTGCTGTTAGGTGGAGGAATAATTATTTTGCACGTAATAAGGAGGCACTTCCTTGCTACTGCCGTGGACCCAGTTGTCAGCCTCTCCACGTACAGTACTCTTCCGATGGAAGTCGTTCCTTGACCATGTTGACCACGCCGCGCCAAGAGCACCAGGGCGGTGGACGACAGTGAGGCCTAGGAAGGGGACGACACGGAGCCGGGGAAGACACGGCAGTGGAAGCCGACGCGGAGAGGAGTAAGAGGGTTCACTAGTTCGGCTATAGTGTGAGGCTGCCGTCACCGCAGAATAACATGGGGTGTGGGTGAGTGGATGGCCTGGCCAGCGGTGGGAGTAGTAGGGGGCGGTGAGGCCTCCACGACAACACAACCGGCCACGAGAGGCAGGAGCACGCGGCACGACCGGCGCTGGTTTGGGCAGCTGGAGCAAGAAGACCAGAGGTTGAAGAAGCACTACAGCCGTTGGATGGACATCGTATGATCACTGGAGCTAGAATCATTCATATTGACTAAGTTGACAAGGCCCTCTGTCCCCGTCAACTTAGTAGGCCCACAAGTCAGCCTCCCACTATGGTGGGTCCCAGCTAGTAGGGGGAGTATTCGTTTTTTGTGCGTAATAAGGAGGCACTTCCTTGCATCCGAAGATATAGCTGGTGGGTCCGACCTGTCAGCGGGGGGACGCTTTTTTGCGAGAAAGGCCCTTTCGGTGGGTCCCAGCTGTCAGGTGGAGGAATCATTATTTTGCGCATAATAAGGAGGCATTTCCTTGCATGTGGCCGTGGACCCAGCTATCAGCCTCTCCACGTACAGTCTACTTCTGATGGATGTCGTTTGTTGACCACGCCGCGCCGAGAGCACCAGGGCGGTGGATGACGGCGAGGCCTAGGAAGGGAACGACACGGAGATGGGAAGACGCGGGAGTGGAGTCGCAAACGGAGAGGTGTACGAGTGTTAACTGGTTCTGGTGCGGTGTGGTTCAGTAGTCGGTGGAGAACAGGAGGTGTGGAGGGGTGGAGGGATGGCCTGGTCGGCGGTGGGGTAGCGCTTCACAACGAAGCGTGCTAAGCAGAGCTGCTAGTAGCAGGAGGCGGGAGAAGGTGGTCCCGGCAGCGCTGGAGGAAGAAGACGAGAGATTGAAGATGGATGCTGGTCGTTGGATGTAAATCCAACGGCTAAAAATGTCAGAATCATTTGTTGACTAAGTTGACGACTTGCGTTGGCTTCGACCTATTGGTCCACATTTCAGCCTCCAAAATTTGGCACGTATTCAACCCATTTTTTCAGAATTTATAGTCAATTTGATCTTTTTTTAGAAATACAGTCCATCTGCTAGGTTGGGTGAACAAATAATGTAGCATCCATGCGGCCCATTTATTTTTTTCCCTAAAAAATTACAGGCCATTTGCACTTTCTCGAAATACACGATTTTGCTGGACTGATTCTAATTATAATTTTGTGTTGGGCGCAGCAATGTTATCAAAAAATAAACAGGGGATGAGCATTTTGTTATAAATATATTTAAATAATAAGTGATTTATTATTACATTGGTCCTTAAATCTTACCAAGCTTTTGTACACAATCACCAGGATTTTCGTTGCCAAAAAAATCCAGGATTTTATTGTTAAGAAATTATTTTTATAAGTTAATAAGATGTGGGATGTTGTTTTCTTACATATGTAAGTATCTGTTAAATATATGATGAAAATAACAATAATATATAATAAAATATAAAGTAATTGAAATATATATTTATATATTAAAGTTAGAAGGGAAACATAAGTTGGACCAGGCGTTCCTATTCTTATATAGAAAAATAGAACAGACATCTGCGTTTTGTTCAAAAAAAATACATAAGTTGGGATGCCGATGTTTCAGGAAAAATGAAACCTCGGATGGGAGGTCCATAGGCCAGTCGATACATGACGGCCCTTAAGAAAATACAAACCGGCATGTCGTGGGCTGCGCATGTTAACAAAGAAAGCCTAGATGGGGCAGCCCACAACCCAACTGATACTTGCTGCCCAGTGATAATAAATGATACCTGCCAGCTTCCGGACTTCGTTGTGATTTTATCTCCTTTAGTAACTACGTTGAAGCACCTAAAAATGTAACTATGTTGACAAACCCGTGGGCGCCAACGCCAGTATAGCATTAGGAGGAAGTATTTTTTTTCAATGAGGCACTTGCTTGCGTATGGCCATAGACCTGGTGGGTCCCGACTGTCCGCCTCTCCATGTACAGTCCTCTCCAGATTCCTCTCGTTTGTTCAGCATATTCACAATGGCACACAGCGGCGCCGTGGTGAGCGCACAAAGGCGCAGGAGGAGATCGGACCACCTGAGGCAGTGCCTTATTTGTAACGAAAGTACTGAACTAGCCCAGTGGCCAAGTGACACTACCCGACAGCTGTTCCGCCCCCATTGTCATCTACGCACAACACATCCAACAATTGCCAAAACATCCTCCCTCGTTTTCTCTGTTTTTCGCACACTCAACATTGTGTGGGCATTTTGAAAATAGCATATCTTTTTGACCGTGCATCAAATGAAGATGTGCTATGCATGAATGTTGATCAGCATGATTGAACGATTGAGGATGTCGCCTAGGGGGGGTGAATAGGCGCTTTAAAATAATAACGGCTTAGGCTTGAACAAATGTGGAATAAACCTAGCGGTTAATTTGTCAAGCACAAAACCTACAACAACTAGGCTCACCTATGTGCACCAACAACTTATGCCAAGCAAGATAAACAACTAAGTGATAGCAAGATATATGGCAAGAAACAATATGGCTATCACAAATTAAAGTGCATAAGTAAAGGGCTCGGGTAAGAGATAACCGAGGCACGCGGAGACAATGATGTATCCCGAAGTTCACACCCTTGCGGATGCTAATCTCCGTTTGGAGCGGTGTGGAGGCACAATGCTCCCCAAGAAGCCACTAGGGCCACCGTAATCTCCTCACGCCCTCGCACAATGCAAGATGTCATGATTCCACTAAGGGACCCTTGAGGGCGGTCACCGAACCCGTACAAATGGCAATCCTTGGGGGCGGTCACCGAACCCGTACACTTTGGCAACCCTTGGGGGCGGTCACCGGAACCCGTCAAATTGCTCGGGGTGATCTCCACAACCTAATTGGAGACCCTGACGCTTTCCCGGAGCTTTACACCACAAGGATTGAGCTCCGAACACCACCAACCATCTAGGGCACCCAAGCACCCAAGAGGAACAATCTCAAGGGTACCAAACACCCAAGAGTATTAAGCTTCTCAACTTGTAACTTCCACGTATCACCGTGGAGAACTCAAACCGATGCACCAAATGCAATGGCAAGGGCAAAAGGAGTGCCCAAGTCCTTCTCTCCCAAATTCCACCAAAGCAACTAATTCTAGGGAGGGAAATGAGAGGAAGAACAAGAAGGAGAACACCAAGAACTCCAAGATCTAGATCCAAGGGGTTCCCCTCACATAGAGGAGAAAGTGATTGGTGGAAATGTGGATCTAGATCTCCTCTCTCTTTTCCCCAAAAAACTAGCAAGAATCCATGGAGGGATTCAGAGATAGCAAGCTCCAAGAGGTCAACAATGGTGGGGGAAAAACTTTTTCAGCTTTTTTCTTAGGTTGGAGGAGGAAGAAGGGGGTATAAATACCCCCAAGAAAAAATATGACCGTTGTACCCCGGGCACCCGGACAACCCAAAGAAAAAGGCACTAAACTCCGGGCACCCGTGGGGGGGGGGACCCCGGGCACCCGAACGAACAAGGGAAGCACATCGGAAAGGGGTGCCGGGCACCTGAGGGTGCCAACCCCGAGCACCCGGAGGAGGCCGAGAGGAGGAGGCGGAGGAGGCCGGGCACCCGGGTCGGGTGATCAGAGGAAGTGAGGGAGCGCCCCGGATGACCCCGGGCACACGGGAGGGGGGCACGAGACCCCGGGTACCCAGGCCGGCCAGAGAGGTCACTAAGGAGGGGCTTGGGTGACCCCGGGCACCCGCACTAGGCAGAGAGAAGCAGGAACCAGTAAAATTGAAATGACCACAACTTTTCCAAACGAACTCTGGATTTGATGAAACCAAGTTTGTTAGAAAGCTAAAGACAAGGGCTAACACAATATTGATAGAAATATCAAGAAATAGTATTTTAGAAAATACCCAAAATAAAATGGTGAGAACCCTTTCTCAAATAAGACCGATAAAGACTCAAACACCGAAAACGCAAAAGAAGATGCACAGGAAATCGGTTTTCGATGAATTAGAGCTTGTCATGAAGATAACCACAAGCTCTAAAACCCCAAAAAGAGAAAATCCAAACAAGAACCAAGAAATATATATAGTCAAAAAAAAGAACCAGGAAATATGATGATGCCAAGAATGCAATGGTTTGATCTCTCACCGAACGATATCATCAAGCTACTCACTTGAGAGCCTCCCTTGATAGTATGGCTATCGATCCTATAATCCGGTCTCCCAACTAACACCATGAGACCGGTAAAATAGAAAACCTATCAAGGACAAACCTTTTCCTTGCACATAGTCCACTTGAGCTAGATGATGATGGTCTTGACTCCCTCAAGTTGGACCACCTTTCTTGATTGCATTGGCTAAATGAAGACTAGTAGATTGCTCCCCCATACTCCACTATGGGTGAGCCACTCTTTGGAACATCTTCACAAGTCCATTGCCACCACAATGGACGGCAAGCTTATAGCATGATCTCTTTGTGATGCTCCACTCTTCGAGATGCTCCACTTGAACTTACACACCGCAATCTTGATGACGATCACCACTTGATGTCATCCTCCATGGGCTGTATGAGATCTTCCTCTTGACACAAGCCCATTGAAACATACCTACCCCCACATAGAACTATCACATAGACCATGGGTTAGTACACAAAGCGTAATTGACAATGCTTACCATACCATGGGATCACTTGATCCCTTTCGGTACATCTTCTATGCTTTGCGTGTCGGTCAACTTGATTCACACTTTACTTAGTCTTGATCAACCTTGTATCATGTCTTCTGCATGACTAATCTTTGGATAATTCCTTGAATAGCACCTTGGTCAACACATAAACTCCTTGAAACCAACACATGGACTTCAAGAAAAACCTATGGACAAATCCTTCAAATATAACTCAAGGCAACCATTAGTCCATAGAGAACGTCATCAATTACCAAAACCAAACATGGGGGCACCGCATGTTCTTTCAATCTCCCCCATTTCGGTAATTAATGACAATCAATTTTAAGAGAGTTTATATAAGGAATTATGCATCACCATGCAATGCAACAACCAATAATGCATGCGTATGAGATGCAAAAGTTTAGGAGAAAAATCAAAGTAAGAAGAAATAACTCTCTAAACTTCTCCACAAAAATCTCTAAAACTTCTCCCCCATTGGCATCGATTGCCAAAATGGGCGAAAAGCTTAGAAGGCCAATATAGAATATGTTCCTCAATAGATTGTGTATTTATCAAAAGGAGTGGAATGCAATACACATATCAAAGATAAATACTAGGAGGAATACAAACTATATTGAGGATCCAAAGATTGCTAAAGGATGATATGCCACAAAGACATAACAAAGAGAGAAACAAGCAATCAAAAGATACCAATTGAAACAAGTAATCAAAAGATACCAATTGAACCAACTAGATCCTACGAGCCACATGAAAAAGGGTATTATGATAAGAGAAAAGAAGTGTTCTATAGAAACTAGAGAAGCTACCCATGATTTGTGGACTATTTAGGTTTGTCTTTGGATACAACGAGCACAAAATAGGACCATCACTCCCCAAAAATCAATAGAACCTCACAACAAGTGCAAGTGAGCATATAGAAATTAAGCTTAGCACTTGCAACAAACACATGGTTGAGCAACATGTAAAAGATGCAACTTAGGAATAGGCTCAACCAAACCGATGTGTGTGAGTCATGTCAAAGCACTTGAGAAGACTAATATGAGGATGAGCATTAAGCATCAACATAGTCTTGAATAAATGAGATACAAGGTGCAAGACATGTCCTTCCCATACACATACAAAAAAGGTAAATAGGTTCACAAGCTTACTAGAATGCAAATGAATAACCAAGGCTTGTGACAACCCATCATGAAGATAGAAAATGATAGCATTGTCAAGAAGAGGGATACCAATTGAAATGGCAAAACTCATCAAGACAAGCATGTGGGAAACAATCTTCACCACAAAAGAGTGCATCAAGATGCAACGACATATGACCCGCACTCAACGATAAATCCTTTCCTGGAACTACCAAGAAAAAGGTGGACATGAAAGAATAAGGATATCAACTAGAGATGTAACTTCTCTCAAGTGTATAAGATTCTAGGTAGATGAATCATGATGATATCAATCCACACAGAAGGATGTACACACGAAATGGTTACAAAAAAGAACAAGATATCCAAAGGAAGCCATAAATATACCAATAAGATGTTTTCTTGAAAGCATAGCACATGGCTAGATATGGTCTTATTGTATATAAATGAATTCCTACCACACAACCATCAAAGATATCACAACTAGAAACATGAAATCAATGTTGAGATGCTTTGAGAACGGAAACAAGTAACACAACATGGAATAAATATCATGCCAAGATGCAACCTAGACAAGGTTTAATGCAAGAAAAGAATGCATGAAAAGATACTTGTTACCAAGATGGCATTGGAAGGATGTAGAAGAAACCAATTGAAGGTAGTAGATAGTAGTTCGTTGTGCATCCTAGCTTGACTCCAATAAGCACATGGCGACACCACCTTCCTTGTGAGTGAGCCGAGCATCCAATGCATCTCCAATTGTTCCTAGAACAACAACACAAACAAAATGGTACCCAAACTCATTGGGACCAAAGATTTAGAGAACCAACAATACGTAGGACAAATTCCACATAAATATGTGCAAATAGATATGAAAATGAATTTCATGCACATCTCATCCAATTTGAGACTTGGTGGAGTTTCCCGTATATATTGGGTCAAAGAAAGAAAGCATGCCAAAGAAAGTACATGAAGTTAATATGCATGCTCAAGACTTTCAAGAACCGATACCAATTGACAAAAAAATACCAAGTGAAGAAAAGATACCAAATGAATAAATCAACACTAGGAGGATGTCAACTAAAAGATACATCAAGGAATGAGATATCCATTGATACACGCAAAAACAAAGATGTCAAATTCCCAAAATAGAGAATGGTTCCAAACAAATCAAGTGATTTACAAAGTTTCATGATGGCACAAAGTACCAAAAAGAAACGGTTTGCATTCCACCAACACACACTTTATAAGGATCACAAGGTGAGCATTCTAAGAAAAAATAGGATAGCTCCCCCAAGCATTGTGCATTATAGAGAATTTGCATTTTAATACAAAAAGCACAAGATGGGTTCACCACTTTCACTATATCTATACAAACACTAGACAAGCTGAACGAAATAACAAGATCCAAAAGTGGTATGGAATACAATGGGAGTTGACACAATCCTAGGCAAGAGATAAGGCAAATAAAAGCAAAGGCCAATGTAAAGATGATCAATAATTTCTACCACACATAAGTGAGTACTGATTTTCAAAAGACAAGAAGTATTTGGAAATAATTCCCGTTGGTAGATAGAAAGGATATCCAACATCATCTTCACACCAAACACAAGAAAATTGCAACTTGTAGAGCTAACATGCCACCTAGGAACAAGATAGTTTACAATATCATTCTAGGTGACAATATCTCAAATGTACACATCTTCTAGGCTTGTAATATGCACATAGCATATTACTCCCCCATAATGTGATACCAATAAAAAGTTAACAAGAGGCAATAAGAGGATCCAACAAGAGATAATTAATGGACTATTTAGAATTTGAATTTCTCATGAGAAGACATACCACACAGCGAGTAGATAATCTTGTAATATCAATACTAGATGGTATTCCCCATGTACACACATTTATAGTATTGTGAGGTGCACAAAGCACATCACTCCCCCACAATGGGATATTCCATTAATCTCTCACAAGAGCCAACTAAGATGCAAATAAGATGCACAAAGGCTCAACGTATGACACACATGTACAAGATGTGCAAACCAACATACACATACTTGATTCCTCAAGATAAGCAATTTGGAGACACAACATATACAAACACATGCAAGGAACAAAACCAAAACATGCAAAGGGGCAAGTAACTTTCAACGTAAAGAATTTAAGTACAAGTTGCCGGAAGGAGGCACATTAGATATAGTATAGAAACTTGATAACCCATTTGACTTGGCTTGAGACAATAAGAATGATGAAGTTCCCTTAATTCTTCATAATGTAGCCAAGTCTCCAATGCCCTCCAACAATACCTATTGATCAAGTTTGAGGTTGTTGGTCCCCAACCAAGTTGGTTCCTAAGAGGTTAGTCACAATAGGCTTGGCAATCCAAATGGTTATTTGCTTGAAACCACTTTGAGTACCAACAAACTTGGAGAACACATTGCCAACCTTATCCTTCCCAAGAGAATAGATATCATCAATAATAATTGGGTTGGATAAGTTACCACTAGTGCAAGAAGAAGCGAGGTGACCTTTCTCATGACATAAGTAGCAACGTCTACTCTTCACTTTCTTCTCACTTGATTTCTCAACTTGAGAAGCATTAGTGTCACATCCCTAGCTTCTGGCAATGCACTAGTCTAGCTTCATGTGTGAATCATGTTTAAATTCAAATGAATATGAAATGGGGATGACAGAAAACCCCAGCACCCCCATTAATCCAACTAGGGTTTACTAAAATCTTTTTCAATGAACCTGAAATGCCCTTCTAAAATGTTCATCATCTTTACCTTGGTCTGGAACCCTCTGACAAAAATGGTGCACATATTTCCAGGACATCATAGGGTCACTGAATTAACCATACTCTATTTGCATTTGGGCATTTAAATGCTATATAATATTTTAAATGTCCAAATAATCATAAACTTAAATGCTTGTTGTTGGATATATTCCAAACAGTGGGCTTGAGCAAGTTTCATGATTTTTGAGTGTGCCTAAGTATTTTAAATAAAGCCACAAAGTTACAAAAGAAATAGAAAAGAGAAAAAAAGACTAAACAGAGAAGAGAGACAGAACCTTACCTGGCAGCCCACCCGCAGCCCAACACTGTGCAGCCCAGCAGCGGCCCAACCCACCACCGCCTCCTCCTCTATCGTCTTTCTCCCC
The DNA here is from genome assembly GCF_018294505.1 of Triticum aestivum. Classification (NCBI taxonomy): domain Eukaryota; kingdom Viridiplantae; phylum Streptophyta; class Magnoliopsida; order Poales; family Poaceae; genus Triticum; species Triticum aestivum. The sequence continues at coordinate 136,984,035 of NC_057807.1, forward strand.
TCCTAGGAGGACGGCGCGTGCTCGACGTGCGCACGCACGCGCCGCGGCCACCTCCTCCCTCCCAGCCTGCCTGGCTCCCACTCGACGCACCTAGACGATGCCAGCGCGACGGCTGGATGCCTTGGACCTCTCTCTCTTCCCCGAACGCTCTTCCCCTATTCTGTTCTCTCCATCGAGCGCTGACATCGCCGCCGACCGATGTTGCCGCGGCCACCGTGCTCCCCGCGCCTCTCCGACGTGTCCCCGAGCTCCGCCCTGACCTCCTCTTCCTCCTCACCGAGCCGCGCGATGCCGGAAGCCCTAAAACAATGCCAATGCCGTCTTCTTCAACCTCGGTCCGCCGAGATCACCAGCGACCCCGCGCTCGCCTCGCTGCCTTCCCGACCTCGCTGACCCACTCGTCGTGACCGCTGTGAGCCACTGACCTTCCCCTCCTCTTCTTTTATTTCCCTATGCACCGTAGCGACTGCACCGCGCTCACCCGCACGCGCCGCCGCCCGCGCTCGTCGCTGGTGAAGCTCCGGTGACCATTTGGTCCCGGGCATGCGCCCAACGCGCTCCCCGCATTGCGTAGAGCCTTCTAGCACCTCGCCGCGCTCATTTGCGCACTGCAGCCCCATCCCCGCTTGCACCCGAGCTCCGACCGCCGCAAACCTCATCGCCGGCGCTGCTCCCGGCCACCCCAGCATCCGCCACCGCCACCGTTGGATGCGCCACTCCACCCTCTTCCCGTAGCTTCTCCCTGCGCGCCAAAAGAGCCCCTGTAGGTGAATCCCGACGCGCTCCGCTGCGTCCGGCCTCGCTGACGGCTAAACGCCGGCGGGTTGACCGCTTTGACCAGTGGGCTTTGACCCCGTCTGCCCAGGGGTTTGACCCCTCTCTCTCACTGACACGCGGGCCCCGCCCGGATAACTAAGTTAGTTAGGGATAATCCTATTTAGGTTAGTTAGGTTAGCCGCTGACAAGTGGGCCCTAGCCCCTGTTAATTAGCTAAGTGTTAAATTAACTTAAGTTTAAACCCACAGCCACTAACGTGTGGGTCCAGGGACTAATTAGCTTAGATTAACTTTTAGTTAGTGCTAATTAACCCTGTTAGTTGACGGAGTCACTGACCAGTGGACCCCACTGGTCAGGTTGGACCTGGACCAGCCCTGTTGACTGCTGACATCACAGTGACGTCACCCTGACGCAATGCTGACACAATAAATCATTTACTGGATTTATTCTTATACAGGAAATTCCAGAAAATGTTATTAACTTCAAAAATTCATAGAAATTAAACTGTAACTCCAAATGCAAAGATTTATATATGAAAATTGATCAGAAAAATCCAATCTTTCCATTAGTAATGGTTTCATGCATGTTAGAACACTTTAACCTTGCTGTTTAAGTGAAACAAGCTAATGCATTAATATGACTTCATATAATGGGCTTTCATTTGAATCTTTGATTCAAATGAACTCAAACCAACCTGTTCTAGAATGCATTAGCCAAAACAAACCGATATTGGCATGTCATAGCATGCATCATATTGTTGCATATTGCCATGTGATGATTGTGTTCTGATGTGTCTTTCGTGGTAGGTTCTGCCTCCGAGGATACCACGAATATCCGACTGAAGGGCAGTATCCTACTACCACTCCATCAGGCAAGCAAAACCCCCTTGTACATTCCGATACAATCCCACTCTCTCGCTCCTACTCTCTTTTACTGCATTAGGACAACAACGATTCAACTGTTACATGCTGCGGTAGTTGAACCCCTTTCCACTGCATGACCTGTCAATGCCACAGTAAATAGATGAAACCCACTAGCATGAGTAGGAGTTGTTTGAGCCCTGGTGTGCCTACTCATTCATGCTTGTTTGTCATGCCTGCTATTTCTTAGAGTTGTGTCAGGTCTGATTCATCGGGGATGAGTTGGAAAGTTGTGAACATGTCCTACTGTTGAGAGCTAAGTGTGTGAACACAATTTGGTAAAGGTAGAGGTGAGAGGCCATGTAGGAGTACATGGTGGGTTGTCTCATTGCAGACGTCCTCAGGAACCGAGTTCTGTGTTTGTGATCCATGAACAGTTACTACCACACATTGGGCTCCAGGTGCTCCAAGCTCTCTCGACTTATTAATCAACCTGATCTCTGTCCAGGATTTGCAACTAGTTTCTAGTGTTTGTAGGTAGTGTTAGTAGTCTACCAAGTGGCAGCCGGTACAGGTGGGCTTGGGACAGACTAGGCACAGTGGCAAGGTTTACTAAGTGGCACCCAGATGGTGGGCTTGGGAAGCCTGCTCACATCATTTGGGGCCGTGAGCGACACCCTGGCCGGATCTCCTTGCGGATGGAACCCAAATAGACGATAAACCCGGACTAGAGACTTTTGTGGTTAGTCAGGTCGTGGCCGACTCCCTCGCCAGGCTTCCGCTTGAAGGTTGTCGAGATACACAACGTGTACATGGTGGTAAGTGGCGAGAGCGTGTGTGAAGAAGTACACCCCTGCAGGATTAACATCATCTACTCGAATAGTCGTGTCCGCGGTGAAGGACTTCTGGGTTGCCTGTATAGTTCATAGACAAGTGAAAGTGGATACTCTAAAATGCGCAAGATAAGTGTGAGTGCTATGGATGGCGTTCTCATTGGGAGACGGGAGAGAATCCATAGTGGTGTATTGATATGGTGAATATGTGGACTCGTGTGCGCCACCTCAAAAGAGTTACTTGCAGTCATAGTTTAGGATAGCCACTGAGTCAAAGCTGGCTTGCTGCAGTTAAACTCCACCACCCCCTTTGTTGATACTAATGCATATGTAGCTAGTTCTGATGTAAGTCTTGCCGGGTACATTTGTACTCACATTTGCAGATTTTATGTTTTGTAGAGAGACGTCAGTATCGCTAGTAGTTCCGTGCGGACTTCGACGTTTGGCTTGATACCTAAGGTACGTTCTTGTGCCCTCGGCAGGATCTGGTAGATAGTCAGGCTTCTTAGCCTTTTTCATTTGTAGATGTCTGTACTCAGACATGTTAAGCTTCCACATGTGCTTTGACTTGTATGCTCTGAATGTTGGGTCATGAAACCCATGCTTGTAATATCCCGCTCCTCGGAGCCTAATATATAAATACTTTGAGTCGTAGAGTTTCGTTGTGATGCCATGTTGTATTTACACATATCAGGCATTTGTGTGTATGATTGAAATGCTTAGTATGTGTGGGATCCGACAACCTAGTTGTTTATCCTTGGTAGCCTATCTTGTGGGGAAATGTAGTCTTGTGCTTCCATGAGCCATAGTAGTCCGCTATAACCCGGTTCATCAGAGTCCTGCTAGCCCAGCACTACTTCTTCGGAATACTTGACTGTACGGCATGTGATTCACTTTGTTCCTGTGTCTGTCCCTTCGGGGAAATGTCACGCGGTGACATCCGGAGTCCTGCCTAGCCTGCTACAGCCCGGTTCACCGGAGTCCTGTTAGCCCAGTGCTACAGCCCGGATTCGCACGCTGCTGACCGACATGCTTGATGTTGATTCATGTATGCATGTCCTCGTAAGTTAGTGCCACTTTTGGTTCACGACTAGTCATGTCGCCCTGGGTTCTCTGTCATCTGGATGCTAGCGACACTATCATATACATGAGCCAAAAGGAGCAAACGGTCCCGGGCCATGGTAAGGTGACACTCGTGGGAATACCGTGCGTGAGGCTGCAAAGTGATATGAGGTGTTACCGGCTAGATCAATGTGACTTGGAATCGGGGTCCTAACAGCTTTGGTATTAGAGCCTGACTGCCTGTAGGATTACCAAGCCAAACTGGTCGAAGTTGAGTCTAGAAATGCTTTACTTATATAAGGGAATTGATTGTGGAAGGGAACGTAAGGCTCTTTTTACTCTACCCTATGCCTTCTGATCTGAGTCAACCTCTTCTTTTCTACGAGGATTAAGAACTAGGATTCTCATCTTTCTATCAGGATCACGTGTTACTAATCCGTAGACTTATAGGATTGTTGGTTAAGCCTCAGTTTTGTTCCTACTACTTCTTTGTGTTGACAGTTGGCCTCAGAACCTTGATATTGTGATGTTGAGTGGTCATGACACCATTTTTCCAAGATGTCTCAAATCTTTTGAACATTTAGAGCCGTTATGCTGTCCGAGTCATCCCAGGTTTCTAAATAGTCCGATGCATTTGCAACTTCCTTCTTTCTGTTCCCGATGTCCTTTTGGGCCAGTTCAACCACACTAATCGGTGAGTTGAGGTACTCTATTGCCTCGACATATATTTTGGAGGTATTATTATGACCCTAGGTGTCTTAGAGGATCACCTAGTAATCTAGCCATGTTTTGTGCTCCCAGTGTGATGATTCTGGCCATTATTCTTGAAAGCATCCCGTGATGCCACTTAGTTTGTTAGTAGGCATTCTATTCGTGGGTTCTCAAACCCGAGATTCACCCTACTTACCTCATGTTGATAGTGTTTGCTAGTTCCTTTAGGATATTAGTAACCTTGCGACAGTCCTCGAGGTCCGTGGTATTTCCTTCTTCCAAATACCATGAACCATTAAGGCAAAAGTTCTTTGAACCAAAAGATCACAATCAGAGTACTCTTGAGGAGTTCTCCATTCATAATTGTGATTCTGCCAGTTCTACCTTTCTTCATGGGTTATCTAGAAGAAACCTGTTGAACTTGGTTGGACATATTAATCTATGCATCCACAACTCAGAAAGATATATGTCCCCTTGAGTTGTCCCTCTTCCTTTGTATTCTGACCATCGTCTATCAATTGATAGTCAGGAGTAATTGTGCATCCGTGTTATCGATGCTTATTATTCTGGTGGTCCGTCAAGCCATTCTATTTCAGAATGACTAGGAGAAACAAACTCCAGTACCTCATCCATATCCAGGATGGGTCAAAGTAGTTGTGCTCTGCAGATCAAAATACCAATCTAGCTTTTGTTCTGTTTTACCTTGAAGTGCTACCCTCTTTATGTCGGGAATATCATAGGAATTGCACAACCTCTTATGAGTTATTGACGTAGTGATACTTCTCGCCATAACTATTCATTCCTCAGTTCTCATGTTATTGTAACCGGAATGCCGACAAGTGAACCGTGATGTGTGAAATCAATACTCCTAGCAACCATGTTGCTTGGTAGTTAATGGACCATATCTCATTCTTAGCGTGCTGGTTATTGAGTTATCATCCTAAGAATGATCGTGCTACCTAGTCCTTATTTGTGGTGCACTCTTCGATCAATGAGTTAGGATTGTGTCAATCCCTCGCCCTTTTGATCATATCATCTTGTCTCGAAAGCAAGATTGCTCCCGAGCTTAATAACATACCGGTGGTTCGTGATTTTCCGATTATTTCTCGGAAGTATCGCCACGTTGTCCCCTGACTGTTATGTTTTGCTCATGATCAGGTTGGTTCTCCTATAAACCACCCCTTCTCCAAGAAATTGTGTTGGATATCCCTGAGCTAGTTGGTTAAGCTAAACAACAACTTGGAGAGTTGGAAGATAAATGCTTTATCCGACTTAGTTCATTCCAAAGGGATATCTCTTTGTATACGTGTGTTGAAGAAAGATGGTATCTTCAGAGATTGATCTCAGTGACCAAATGCTGGATCTATTGTCTTGTCCAAACTTTGATTTGAGTGTGGGTTATTCTCAAATCAACTCACAACCAATGATATTCATAATGTTTTCTTACTCTTGGTTGACCCCTCGAGCATGCACCATTATATCTTTTGGGTCTGACCAATACTATCGCCTTGTTCACATAGTTGTCGAATTCCACCTTCATGGGAATCTTGATGACTTGTCGTTGAGCCCATCAACAATATTTTATCTCGTCCATGATTCGTCTTGAACATTAAGCTAGTGTTGGAAACTTTTGTAAGCATTACCTTCATGTCCTGTGCATGAAGTATATGCTTGGTGTAAGAAGTGATTTTCTCCAAGTTCACATGCATTAGGTGTAAGTTGCCGCCGTGAATTCGAGAAAGTTTGTTTTTGCTTCCTCCGGAATCGTCCCAAGTCAGTCATGCATGTGCGAAGTATTCTATGGTCTGATAGGCTCGCTACCACCATTCCATATGTATTCCCTAGCACACCAAGCCACTCACTGATTTGTTCTAGGAAAAGGAGTTAAGTGATAATCCATGTTAATGCAAAAGACTTCGATATCCTCGATGATGGTTCCCCACCTGAACTCTGTAGTGTTTCGTTGTAAGCCTACTATGGTCATTCTTGTCTGGGACAGCGTGTTCACATGTGTGTAGCAGCACCAGCTCATGTTTTGGAGCTTGCTATCGTAGTTCATTTCCCGAGAATCTCGCAACATCATCTCGTCAATTTGTGTTGCAAACTTTCATTTTCTTCTAGACTCAATGAGTCTGGAATATCCTATTACCAACAAGATCTAAATCTCAGGAAGATATGATGGTTGGACCTTTTCCAGGAATTATAATGTTGGTCTTTCTAAACCGGTAAGGTGGATGTCATGGCCAACACACCCAGCCGGAAGACCTATCATTGTAGTATCTTGATTGAGGAAGTTGGCCACCTCCCCATAAGGATTTCGTAGGATTTACTCCAGTAGTTATTCCTTATGGATTCTTGTGCTCCAGAAGTTTGACCTTTTACTTGATGTTCAAGATTCCAAACCATATCAAATGGGTTACGCTAGTACATCAAGGAGAACATTAGAAGCGAAGTGCTAAATGTCTCTCGGTCGATCATCCAGATTTTGTTTCCTTGGCGTCGTCAAGGTAAAATCTGAGAAAGTGTTGTCCTCCTCTGCACCTGCATCCTCCATCGTTATTCATCATGGTAGTACGAGGTGTCACCAGGATCTTGGCATAGATGTTGGTAAACTATGATGAATATGAGAATGCTTAAAGTTCTTGAAAGAACACTCAGTCACTAGGTTATATCCTTGGTATCAACTGGAGTGTGCCTTCCATTTGCCGAGTTGTTCTATAACCGTAGTTTCCTTTCCAAACTGAGTATGCCATCCTCTTGAATTCTTTCAAACGATCAATTGTGATTTGCCTCAGGCTGGTATGAAGAGTCTCAATGATCTATGGATCAAAAGTAATTCTTTTTGCCACTTAAGGTAATAATTCTACGAGTCACCTCTCCCAAGGTGCCCCGTTGTGGAATCATGGCAATTATCTCCTCGCTACATTGAAACCATGCACCATCCTACTTCAGCGTGGAATTGTTGCCTACCAAATTGAACCTCCGTCATCTTTCCATCCCTCTTGATGTGTGTTTTGTGTGTCAGCTCAAGAGATGTTTCAATGTCTCACTCCATGAGTTGATCCTGAGTTGCTCGATCTTTGAGAAGATCGATTCTTCTGGAGTTGTCCCTTTCCTCTCATTTTCATGTTAGATGGAGTTCTCAGAGCAAGACGTTGAGACAAAGATGATGATTGAATCAACGTTCTTATGAAGTGCAACCTTGATCGTGAAGATTGTGTTAGTTGCGTCCCCCCCTTCATCTTACCCTACGCCCGAATCTCGGGACGAGATTCTTGTTTAGTGGGGGTGAGTTGTCACATCCCTAGCTTCTGGCAATGCACTAGGCTAGCTTCATGTGTGAATCATGTTTAAATTCAAATGAATATGAAATGGGGATGATAGAAAACCCCCAACACCCCCGTTTATCCAACTAGGGTTTACTAAAATCTTTTTCAATGAACCTGAAATGCCCTTCTAAAATGTTCATCATCTTTGCCTTGGTCTGGAACCCTCTGACAAAAATGGTACACATATTTCTAGGACATCATAGGGTCACTGAATTAAATCATACTCTATTTGCATTTGGGCATTTAAATTCTATATTATTTTAAATGTCCAAATAATCATAAACTTAAATTCTTACTGTTGGATATATTCCAAACAGTGGGCTTGAGCAAGTTTCATGCTTTTTGAGTGTGCCTAAGTATTTTAAATAAAGCCACAAAGTTACAGAAGAAATAGAAAAGAGAAACAGAAAGACTAAACAGAGAAGAGAGACAGAACCTTACCTGGCAGCCCACTCGCAGCCCAACACTATGCAGCCCAGCAGCGGCACAACCCACCACCGCCTCCTCCTCTGTCGTCTTCCTCCCCTTCCAGGAGGACGGCGCGTGCCCGACACACGCATGCACGCACCGCAGCCACCTCCTCCCTCCCAGCCTGCCTGGCTCCCCCTCGACGCGCCTAGACGACGCCAGCGCGACGCCTGGACGCCTCAGACCTCTCTCTCTCTCTCTCTCTATCTACCCCGAACACTCTTCCCCTGCTCTGTTCTCTCCACCGAGCGCTGCCATCACCGCCGATCGATGTTGCCGCGGCCACCGTGCTCCCCGCGCCTCTCCGACGTGTCCCCGTGCTCCGCCCTGACCTCCTCTTCCTCCTCACCGAGCCGCGCAATGCCGGAAGACCTAAAACGCTGCCAACGCCGTCTTGTTCAACCTCGGCCCGCCGAGATCGCCGGTGACCCCGCGCTCGCCTCGGTGCCTCCCCGACCTCGCTGACCTGCTCGTCGTGACCGCTGTGAGCCATTGACCTTCCCCCTCCTCTTCTTTTCTTTCCCCGTGCACCATAGCAAATGCACCACGCTCACCCGCATGCGCCGCCACCCGCGCTCGTCGCCGGTGACGCTCTGGTGACCATTTGATCCCGGGCATGCACCCAACGCGCTCCCCGCATTGCGTAGAGCCTTCTAGCACCTCGTCGCGCTCATTTGCGCATCGTAGCCCCATCCCTGCTTGCAGTCGAAGCTCTAGCCACCGCAAACCTCATCGCCGACGCTGCTCCTGGCCAACCAGCCTCCGCCACCGCCACCGTTGGATGCGCCACTCCACCCTCTTCCCGTAGCTTCTCCCTGCGCGCCAAAAGAGCCCCTATAGGTGAATCCCGACGCGCTCTGCCACGTCCAGCCTCACCGGCGGCTAAACACCGGCGGGTTGACTTCTTTGACCGGCGGGGTTTGACCCCGTCTGCCCTGGGGTTTGACCCCTCTCTCTCATTGACATGCGGGCCCCGCCCGGCTAACTAAGTTAGTTAGGGCTAATCCTATTTAGGTTAGTTAGGTTAGCCGATGAAAAGTGGGCCCTGGCCCTTGTTAATTAGCTAAGTGTTAAATTAACTTCAGTTTAAACCCACAGCAACTAACGTGTGGGTCCAGGGACTAATTAGCTTAGATTAACTTTTAGTTAGTGCTAATTAACCCTGTTAGTTGACTGAGTCAATGACCAGTGGACCCCACTGGTCAGGTTTGACCTGGACTGGCCCTGTTGACTGCTGACATCATAGTGACGTCACCCTAACGCAATGCTGACGCAATAAATCATTTACTGGATTTTTTCTTATACAAGAAATTCCAAAAAATGTTATTAACTTCAAAATTCATAGAAATTAAACTCTAACTCCAAATGCAAAGATTTACATATGAAAATTGATTAGAAAAATCCAATCTTTCCATCTGTAATGGTTTCATGCATGTCAGAACACTTTAACCTTGCTGTTTAAGTGAAACAAGCTAATGCATTAATATGACTTCATATCATGGGCTTTCATTTGAATCTTTGATTCAAATGGACTCAAACCAACCTGTTCTAGAATGCATTAGCCAAAACACACCCATATTGTCATGTCATAGCATGCATCATATTGTTGCATATTGCCATGTGATGATTGTGTTCCGATGTGTCTTTCGTGATAGGTTCTGCCTCTGAGGATACCACGAATATCGGACTGAAGGGCGGTATCCTACTACCAGTCCATCAGGCAAGCAAAATCCCCGTGTCCATTCCGATACGATCCCACTCTCTCGCTCCTGCTCTCTTTTACTGCATTAGGACAACAATGATTCAACTGTTACATGTTGCGGTAGTTGAACCCATTTCCTCTGCATGACCTGTCATTGCCATAGTAAATAGATGAAACCCACTAGCATGAGTAGGAGTTGTTTGAGCCCTGGTGTGCCTACTCATTCATGCTTGTTTGTCATGCCTGCTATTGCTTAGAGTTGTGTCAGTTCTAGTTCATCAGGGATGAGTTGGAAAGTTGTGAACATGTCCTACTGTTGAGAGCTAAGTGTGTGAACACGATTTGGTAAAGGTAGCGGTGAGAGGCCATGTAGGAGTACATGGTGGGTTGTCTCATTGCAGCCGTCCTCAGGAACTGAGTTCTGTGTTTGTGATCCATGAACAGTTACTACCACACATTGGGCTCCGGGCGCTCCAAGCTCTCTCGACTTATTAATCAACCTGATCTCTGTCCAGGAGTTGCAACTAGTTTCTAGTGTTTGTAGGTAGTGTTACTAGTCTACCAAGTGGCACCCGGTACAGGTGGGTCTGGGACAGACTAGGCACAGTGGCACGGTGTACCAAGTGGCACCCAGATGGTAGGCTTGGGAACCCTGCTCACATCGTTTAGGCCATGAGCGACACCCCGGCCGGATCTCCTTGCGGATGGACCCGAATAGGCGATAAACCCGGACTAGAGACTTGTGTGGTTAGTCAGGTCGTGGCCGACTCCCTCGCCAGGCTTCCTCTTGTAGGTTGTCGAGATACACGACGTGTACATGGTGGTAAGTGACGAGAGTGTGTGTGAAGAAGTACACCCCTCCAGGGTTAACATCATCTATTCGAATAGCCATGTCAGCGGTGAAGGACTTCTGAGTTGCCTGTACAGTTCATAGACAAGTGAAAGTGGATACTCTAAAATGCGCAAGATAAGCGTGAGTGCTATGGATGGCGTTCTCGTAGGGAGATGGGAGCGAATCCATAGTGGTGTATAGATATGGTGAATATGTGGACTCATGTGCGCCACCTCAAAAGAGTTACTTGCAGTCATATTTTAGGATAGCCACTGAGTCAAAGCTGGCTTGCTGCAGTTAAATTCCACCACCCACTTTGTTGATACTGATGCATATGTTGATAGTTCTGATGTAAGTCTTGCTGGGTACATTTGTACTCACATTTGCCTATTTTATGTTTTGCAGAGAGACATCAGTCTCGCTAGTAGTTCCGTGTGGACTTCGACCTTTAGCTTGATACCTCAGCTACGATCTTGTGCCCTCGGCAGGATCTAGATAGTCAGGCTTCTCAGCCTTTTTCATTTGTAGATGTCTGTACTCAGACATGTCAAGCTTCTGCATGTGCTTTGACTTGTATGCTATGAATGTTGGGTCATGAGACCCATGCTTGTAATATCCCGCTCCTCAGAGCCTAATGAATAAATACTTTGAGTCGTAGAGTTTTGTTGTGATGCCATGTTGTATTTACACATATCGGGCATATTGTGTGTATGATTGAAATGCTTGGTATGTGTGGGATCCGACAACCTAGTTGTTTATCCTTGGTAGCCTCTCTTCTGGGGAAATGTAGTCTTGTGCTTCCATGAGCCATAGTAGTCCGCTACAGCCCGGTTCACCGGAGTCCTGCTAGCCCAGCACTACTGCTCCAGAACACTTGACTAGCCAGCATGTGATTCACTTCGTTCCTGTATCTGTCCCTTCGAGGAAATGTCACGCGGTGACATCCGGATTCCTGCCTAGCCTGCTACAGCCCGGTTCACCGGAGTCCTGTTAGCCCAGTGCTACAGCCCGGATTCGCATGCTGATGACCGACATGCTCGATGTTGATTCATGTATGCTTGTCCCCGTAAGTTAGTGCCACTTTGGGTTCACGACTAGTCATGTCTGCCCGGGTTCTCTGTCATATGGATGCTAGCGACACTATCATATACGTGAGCCAAAAGTCGCGAACGGTCCCGGGCCATGGTAAGGCGACACCCGTGGGAATACCGTGCGTGAGGCCGCAAAGTGATATGAGGTGTTACCAGCTAGATCGATGTGACTTGGAATGAGGGTCCTGACAATTAGCTTGAGTCTTCTTGGGAAGAGGCCTTTCTTCAACTTATGGTTGAGCATGAGGATGAACTTGTGGCCGCTTCCCTTGTTGCTTGTCACTAATGGCCTTCTTCTTCAATGGGCAAAATCTAACATGATGCCCTTCAACTTTGCACTTGAAGTAAACAATCTTGGCCGAATTCTTGACTTGTCCTTGGCCCTTCTTCTTGTTGCTCTTGGACTTCTTCTTCTTATAGGAGTTGAATCCAAGTCCACGGGGATTTTTGCACACTCAAGATATTGTTGAGCGTGGCCTTCCCTTCATGACACTTTTCCAAGTCTTTCTCCAAAGAAGTGACTTGGGCCCTGAGCTCTTTAATTTCCTCTACATGGTTAGTCTCAACACAAGCACTAGACGAAGTATAAGCTTCATTGTTAGAGCAATAAGGCAAGGAAAGCAATTCATCACAAGATGTACCAATGTTATGCATGGATGAATTACGAGGACTAGCACAAGGCAATATAGCATTTTGACTAAAAGTAGTGCTAGTATCCGCATGAGGCTCACTAGATGTTACCTTAGCAATCGTGGCCTCATGAGCTATCTTTAGCACATTATGGGATACTAGAAGATCATCATGAGAGCTTGAGAGCTTTTCATGGCTTTCTTCCAATTTCCCATAGTTGCTAGATAGCAACTCAAGTCGAGCCCGTAGCTCGGTATTCTTCAAAATGGATTCTTCACAAGTAAGAGAGTTACTAGCACAAGCATCATCAATAATAGCAAGAGGAGAAGGCAACTTTACAAGATCATTTGAGTATGAAGCTTTAAGTTGTGCATGAGACTCAGTGAGTTTGATGAGCTCACTCTTAATGACCCTTGAGCCATTTTCGAGGTTCCCAAAGTCCTCAAGGAGTTTCGCATGTGCAAGTTCAAGCTTCATTTTAGTTTCAAAAACATTGGCCACATCAAGAGCTCTATCATGAGATTCCCTCACTCTAGATAATTCTAGAGCAAAAGTCTCCTCAAGAGATTCCTTGGTGGTTTGTTCAAGTTCAAGAGCTTGGGAGAGTTCCGCAATCTCATTAGCGTAATCACGCTCATGACCTTCCATTTTCTTTGTCGGTGTGGAACGGCACCAATGGGATCACAAGAATCCCTACTACGGTTGCTGGGGCGTAGGGTTGCAAGAAGAGCAGGATTAGTAATCAGCACAAGGATCATTTACCCAGGTTTGGGCCACGAGGATGTGTCAAACCCTAGTCCTGCTTTGGTGGATGTATTGAGTGTTCTTGAGCCCTCCAACTAGCTATGGTAGTTGAGCCGTTTCAGGGAGCCGAATCCTTCTCCAGTACGCCATGGGCCTCCTTTTATAGTCGAAAGGGGCTGCCACAGTGGCACACAGGAGGTGGAAAGGCGTACAGTGCAACGAGCTTATCGCTCGTATTACAGGACAAGACGCATTTAATGCATCGCTTAGGTGTTCCCTTGCTTTATTGGGGACGGGAACGAGGCCCGTCCCGTCCGTCACCGATCCTCCTCGCTTCGACACGCGCCCTGGCCAACGCTGCATGCGGCGCCATGTAGGAAGGCAAACAGCTGAGGTGGCGCGGTGGTAGGGTCTTCACGAAGATCTGCATGCTGCCACACATGTGCTTACTGATCTGGTCTGGGAGATGCATGTTGCCACGCAGGTGCCAGCCCAGCTGGTTGAGCTGGCAGCTGCATGCGAACTGCGGTGGAAACTTGGCTGGTGCAGGCCTAGAGGTGGCCCTGCTGGCGTCCTCGTTAAGGGCCTTGCCGGGTGGCCCGGCAAGGGTCTTGCCGTGGCGCGCTCTTGTTCCGGCAAGGATCTTGCCGGGGGTCTTGTGACGGGCCTCGTTCCCGTCCCCAACAAAGCAAGGGGTCAGCTAAGCGATGCATTAAATGCGTCTTGTCCTGTAATATGAGCGATCAGCTCGTAGCACTGTACGCCTTTCCACCTCATGTGTGCCACTGTGGCAGCCCCTTTCGACTATAAAAGGAGGCCCATGGCATACTGGAGAAGGATTTGGCTCTCTGAAACGGCTCAGCTACCATAGCTAGTTGGAGGGCTCAAGAACACTCAATACATCCACCAAAGCAGGACTAGGGTTTTACGCATACTCGCGGCCCGAACCTGGGTAAACAATCCTTGTGCTCATTACTAATCCTGCACTTCTTGCAACCCTGCGCCCCGGCAACCGTAGTAGGGATTCTTGTAATCCCATAGGTGTCGTTCCACACCGACATCTTTGGTGCACCAGGTAGGGGGTGCAATTGTGAGAATTGATCTAGTAGTTAGCCTAGCGTTTCTTCATCGCCATGGCTCCCAAGAAAAAGACGGCCACGGTGATCGGCTTGTTGGGGGCCGAACGGCCCGTGCCAGTATGAGCGAGCAGCAGCTCGGTCGCGGACAGAACCCGAGACGCGGTCCGCGAGCACCAGCATCGCCCTGGCAGTCAGAGCCTGGCGAGCGGTGCCGTTCGCGCGCCAGGCGACGGGCCGCACGTCGCCAAGTCTAAAGATGGGGCTGGGCCCCCTGTAGGCGGCGCGGGGCCCTCCAGGAGTGTCGTTGTGCCACCCACGGGCAGCACAGCAACCTCCAAGATGCACACGCCGGCGACCACTGCGCGCTCTTCCCATGGTGTGCGTGACGAGCAGCATCACCACGCCAGTGACCCTGGACACCGGCGTGGGAAGAGCCCTGTGCATCGTCCGCGGGACGAAGGAGCTTAGCATGCCCGTCGAAGTGCTGGCGAAAATGGCGTGCTGCCGCTGGGTCGTGATAGAGCTCCTTCTAACTTGGTTAGAAGTCGAAGCGCGCCATGGTCCATGCAGCTGTCGCCGCTGCCCACGCCAGCAGAAGCTTTGGCGCGCGCAGCTGCTCCTCGACTTCCCACCTGCTGCGGAGAAGCTCGACGAGTGGAGGGCCACCATCCGGAGCCTCGTCGCCGTTGCCAACAAAGACGATCCGCCACCGGCGGGACCCTCGGGCCGGTGCTCCATCGAGCCACCATGTGCCAGCGCTGGGAGGACCGGGGGTGCTGCGGTCATGGTGCATTCTCCTCCTCCTCGCCAGCTGTCGCGGGCGTCGGCCCGTCGTGATGACGCTTGTGATAACATCTCTATAGCGTCGTCCGACCCGCGGACCCGCTGCGACCAGCGCCAAGTTCTTCGAGAACGAGCTCACGAAGATGCTCGAACCACTATTGAGCGCCGGCGTGATACACGCCACCAGTCGGACAAGCGGGCGGGACCCGCTATGGACCACCCGGCACCAGGGGGCTCCGGTGGCCTATCTAACGATGTGGGCTGCTCGGCCTATACCCGCGAGCTGCGGCAGTTCCAGTGGCCGTCTCACCGCACGTTCAAGCCCAACATCGGTGAGAAGTACACTGGCAAGACCCACCCGTCCGAGCTCCTCAGCATCTACACCATCACGATGCAGGCTGCCGGAGCTCGCGACGACAAGGTGCTTGCCAATTATTTCCTGCTGGCACTGAAGCCCAATGTTATGTCTTGGTTGATGCACTTGCTAGCGGATTCCATTTCTTGGTCGGATCTGTGCCATGAGTTCATTGGCGCCTTCACTGGAGGCCACCAAGCTCATGGCCAGGCCAGTGATCTGCATATCATTCCCAGAAAGAAGGGGAAACCCTGCGCAAGTACATCCAGAGGTTCAGCCGGGTGCAATACAACATCCCCGATGTTCATCCCACTGCTATGATCAGCGTGTTCCATCAGAACGTGCGCAACCATAAGATGCGCGAAGAGCTGGCGATGACCAAGGTTAAGGATGTGGCCGAACTCTATGTTCTGGATGATAGATGCGCCCGGGCTGAAGAGGGAAGGAAGTACCCCGGCGAAGACGCCAGCGCGGAAACCGACTCTACCGACGAAGATGTCGCCGCCCCATGAAGAAGGGCCGGCGTCGCAACAGGAAACACAAGGACAAGGCCGTACTTTCCGTTGAAGGATCTGACGACACCGGCGCTGCCAAGAAGGTCAAGGAAGACGACCCCGGCAAGGAGATTGTCAGGTGTGCCGCCTGCCGGGCCTTAGCAGCTACCGACAAGCCAGGGGGCTCCGGCAAGCAGTACTGCAAGATCCACCGCACCAAGGGCCACAGCCTCCAGAACTGCCGGCAAGTCGAGCTGCTTGCTGAAAAGCAAAAGGCCAAGTATGAGAGGCGGGACAAGGAGAAAGGTCAAGACGGTGCCGAGGGATCCGGCAAGAAGCGTGGCAGCCAAGGAAGCCGCCCCGGCAAGGACAACCAGCAAGAGAGACCCGCCCAGGGCCATGACAAGAAGCAAGAAGACGATGAGTCCGGTGAGCAAGAGTTCTAGAAGGCTACGGAGGCCATGTGCGTCGACGGTGGCACCTCGCTACATACTTCTCACCGCCAGCTCAAGCAGTGGGCATGTGAGATTACAGCAGCGGAGCCGTCGTTCGACGCTCAGAAGCCGCTGAAGTGGTCCAGCACGCCCCTCATCTTTGACGCCGAGGATCACCCTGACCGCACAATTGCGGTCGGGTGTTTGCCATTGTTGGTCTCACCAACGATACGCAACCTCAAGGTGAACAAGATGTTGGTTGATGGTGGGGCCGGCCTGAACTTGATCTCGCCCGTCGTGATCAAAAGGCCACAAATTCTTGATGGAGACCTCGAGGAAATGGGCACGTTCCAAGGGGTCAATTCAGGGAGGAGCCAGCTGAAGGGGAAGGTCACACTGCCCGTGACGTTTGGAGGAGAGTTGAACTACAGGACGGAGAGGATCGTCTTCGACGTGGCCTAGATCCCCTTGCCCTACAACGGGATCCTCAGCCGCCCGAAACTAGCCAAGTTCATGGCGACGTCACATTACACCTACAACATGATAAAGATGCCCAGGCCGTTGACCATCAGCTCCGTCCCCTCCGACAAGAAGGACGCGCTGATTTGCACCGACCAACTCCATCAGGAAGCAGTTGCAGCAGCTGCCGTCAACGCACTTGCTCCTGCTGCTGAAGGCCCGGGAGGGAAGAAGAAGCCTGGCAAGACCTCTCGCACCCTCTCCGGCAAGCACACCTCCTCGGAGTGTTGTGCTACCATCGAGGATGTGCCAGAGAGCTCTATCGGCAAGAGCAAGAGATCCAGAGCTGAGCCACCGCAGACCAAGATGGTGTCCGTTAGGGAGGATGGCACGGGAGGGGCCTTCACCATAGGCTCCACCCTCGACAGCAAATAGGAATGCACGCTCGTCACCTTCCTGCGGGCGAATGTCGACGTGTTTGCATGGCAAGCATCCGGCATCCCCGGTGTTCCTAGGGAGGTGATTGAGCACCACCTAGCTGTCTGCCCTCATGCACGGCCCGTCAAGCAGAAGGTCAGAAAGCAGGATCTAGAGAGGCAGGAGTTCATCACGGAGGAGATCAGGAAGTTGGAAGCAGCAGGTTTGGTGAGAGGAGTGCTCCACCCGACATGGTTAGCCAATCCGATAGTGGTGCGCAAGGCAAATGGGAAGTGGAGGATGTGTATTGACTACACAGATATCAATAAGGCTTGTCCTACGGACCCCTTCTCGTTGCCGTGCATCGACCAGCTTGTTGACTCCACGGCCGGGTGCGATCTGCTGTCATTCCTCGATGCCTACTTGGGCTACCACCAAATCTTCATGACAAGAGAGGATGAAGAGAAGACAGCATTCATCACCCCATGTGGTACGTATTGCTTTTTACGGATGCCTTTCGGGTTGAAGAGTGCTGGCTCAACGTTTGTAAGAGCAGTCCAAATTGGTTGTGAACCCCAGCTCCATAGAAATTTGGAAGCATACATGGATGACATAGTGGTCAAAACCAAGGACGGGGCAATTCTTGTGCAAGATCTGGAAGAGACATTTGCCAACCTATGCAAGATCAACCTTAAGCTGAACCCTGAGAAGTGTGTCTTGAGCGTTCCGTCCGGCAAGCTTCTCGGATTCTTTGTGTCGCAACGCGGCATCGAGGCAAACCCAGACAAAATCAAGGCTATTGAGCAGATTGAGGCGCCCAAGCGGATCAAAGATGTGCGTTGGCTCACCAGCTGCGTCGCCGCCATGAGCCGATTGATACGTCTCCATTGTATATACTTTTCCAAACACTTTTGCCCTTGTTTTGGACTCTAACTTGCATGATTTGAATGGAACTAACCCGGACTGACGCTGTTTTCAGCAGACTTTCCATGGTGTTATTTATGTGCAGAAACAAAAGTTCTCGGAATGACCTGAAACTTCACGGAACGTCTATTTGGAAATAATAAAAAATCCTTGCAAAAGATGAAGACCAGGGGGCCCACACCCTATCCACGTGGGTGGGGGGCGCCCCCACCCCTAGGGCGCGCCCCCTACCTCGTGGGCCCCCTGGAGCTCCTCCGACGCCAACTCCAACTCTATATATTTGCTTTTAGGGAGAAAAAAATCAAGGAGAAGAAATAATCGCGTTTTACGATACGGAGCCGCCGCCAAGCCCTAAAACCTCTCGGGAGGGCTGATCTGGAGTCCGTTCGGAGCTCCGGAGAGGGGAATCTGTCTCCAGCGTCATCATCAACCATCCTCCATCACCAATTTCATGATGCTCACCGCCGTGCGTGAGTAATTCCATCATAGGCTTGCTGGACGGTGATGGGTCGGATGAGATCTATCATGTAATCGAGTTAGTTTTGTTAGGGTTTGATCCCTAGTATCCACTATGTTCTAAGATTGATGTTGCTATGACTTTGCTATGCTTAATGCTTGTCACTAGGGCCCGAGTGCCATGATTTCAGATCTGAACCTATTATGTTTTCATGCATATATGTGAGTTCTTCATCCTATCTTGCAAGTCTATAGTCACCTACTATGTGTTCTGATCCGGCAACCCCGAAGTGACAATAATCGGGACCACTCCCGGTCATGACCATAGATTGAGGAGTTCATGTATTCACTATGTGTTAATGCTTTGTTCCGGTACTCTATTAAAAGGAGGCCTTAATATCCCTTAGTTTCCGCTAGGACCCCGCTGCCACGGGAGGGTAGGACAAAAGATGTCATGCAAGTTCTTTTCCATAAGCACGTATGACTATATTCGGAATACATGCCTACATTACATTGATGAATTGGAGCTAGTTCTGTGTCACCCTATGTTATAACGGTTACATGATGAACCGCATCCGGCATAATTCTCCATCACCAATCCAATGCCTACGAGATTTTCCTATATTGTTCTCCGCTTATTTACTTTTTCGTTGCTACTGTTACAATCATTACAAAACACCAAAAATATTACTTTTGCTTCCGTTACTTTTGTTACCGTTACCACTACTATCATATTACTTTGCTAGCAAACACTTTGTTGCAGATATTAAGTTATCTAGGTGTGGTTGAATTGACAACTCAGCTGTTAATACTTGAGAATATTCTTTGGCTCCCCTTGTGTCGAATCAATAAATTTGGGTTGAATACTCTACCCTCAAAAACTGTTGCGATCCCCTATACTTGCGAATTATCAAGACTATTTTCTGGCGCTGTTTCCGAGGAGCATAGCTCTATTCTTTTAGTCACTTGGGATTTATATCTGCTGGGCACTATGAAGAACTTGAAAGACGCTAAGAAAACAATTTATCCCTCAACTACGAGGGGGGTAAGGAACTGCCATCTAGCTCTGCACTTGATTCACCTTCTGTTCTGAGTAAACTTGCGACACCTAAACCTGCTTCTGCTATTTGTTCTGATATGTCGCATGTTATTGATGATGCCACGTCTGCTATGCATGATACTTATGATGAAACTACTTCTATGCTTGATACTAGTATGCCCCTTAGAGAATTTCTTGATGAACAAATTGCTAGGGATAGAGAGAAAGAAATTATTGAAACTGATTGTATTGATGAAATTGATGATGAAGACTTGCCTGTTATTCCTGAGGGTTATGTTTTTGATAAAGAAGCTTCTGTAGCCATTTTAGCTTGCAAAGATAGATATGAACTCAAGAGGTTATTAGCTAAATGTAATAAGAAATCTCTTAAAGATAGAATGAAACCTGACCCTGATTTTGCTACTTCACCTATCTGTGTTACCGATAAGGATTATGAATTCTCTATGGATCCTGATATAATTACCTTGGTTGAATCTGATCCTTTTCATGGTTATGAATCTGAAACTATTGTGGAACATCTTACTAAATTAAATGATATAGCCACCCTGTTCACTAATGATGGGAGATCTCGCTACTTTTATATCCTCAAAATATTTTCGTTCTCATTAAAGGGTGATGCTAAGATATGGTTTAATTCTCTTGATCCTGGTTGTGTGCGTAGTCCCCAGGATATAATTTATTACTTGTCTGCTAAATATTTCCCTGCTCATAAGAAACAAGTTGCTTTGAGGGAAATATACAACTTTGTGCAAATTGAAGAAGAGAGTCTCGCACAAGCTTGGGGAGGCTTCTCAAGTTACTTAATGCTTTTCCTGATCATCCTCTCAAGAAAAATGAAATACTTGATATCTTTTATAATGGACTAACTGAAGCTTCAAGAGATTACCTGGAAAATTGTGCTAGTTCTGTTTTCAGGGAAATAACACCAGATGAAGCTAAACTCCTATTGAATAATATGTTGACAAATGCAAATAATTGGACACTTCCTGATCCAGCTCCTGAGCCAATTACTGAGCCTATTCCTAAACCAACTCCGAAGAAGAGAGGTGTTCTATTTCTCAGTCCTGAAGATATGCAAGAGGCAAAGAAATCTATGAAAGAAAAAGGTATTAAAGCTGAAGATGTTAAGAATTTACCTCCTATTGAAGAAATACACGGTCTTAATTTACCGCCTGTTGAAGAAACATATGATCTTAATCCATTACCTATTGAAGAACCTCATGGTCTTGATAACCCGACACTGGTAGTAAATGTAAATTCTCTTTGTAGAAATGATAGAGCTGAAATCCCTCCTACTAAAATTGCTAGCCAATGCTTGGATGAGTTTGATAAATTTATGGTTAAGCAAGAAGATTTCAATGCTTATTTTGGTAGACAATTAAAACAAAATGCTTATATGATTAAACACTTGGGTGATTATATGGCTAATGTTAGAGGTGAACTTAAACTCGTTAGCAAACATTCTTCTATGGTTACCACTCAAGTAGAACAAGTACTTAAAGCTCAAAATGATTTTCTCAATGAAATGAATAGTAAGAAAAATGATTATGCTATTAGAGTGGCTACTAGAACTGGTAGAATGACTCGGGAACCTTTGTATCCTGAAGGCCACCCTAAGAGAATTGAGCAAGATTCTCAGAGAAATAATATTGATTCACCTAGTCCTTCTAAAAGGAAGAAAAAGAAAAATGATAGGACTTCGCATGCTTCTAGTGAACCTATTGCTGAACCACCTGAGAATCCAAATGATATATCTATTTCTGACACTGAAACACAATCTGGTAATTAACATGAACCTAGTGAAAATGTTAATCATGATGTTCATGATGATGCTCAACCTAGTAATGATAATGATGTAGAAATAGAACCTGCTGTTGGTCTTGATAACCCACAATCAAAGAATCAACGTTATGATAAGAGAGACTTTGTTGCTAGGAAACATGGTAAAGAAAGGGAACCTTGGGTTCAGAAACCCATGCCTTTTCCTCCCAAACCATCCAAGAAAAAGGATGATGAGGATTTTGAGCCCTTTGCTGAAATGATTATACCTATCTTTTTGCGTATGCGATTAACTGATATGCTCAAAATGAATCCTTATGCTAAGTATATGAAAGATATTGTCACAAATAAAAGAAAGATATCGTAAGCTGAGATTTCCACCATGCTTGCTAATTATACTTTTAAGGGTGGAATACCAAAGAAACTTGGAGATCCAGGAGTACCTACTATACCATGCTCCATTAAAAGAAATTATGTTAAAATTGCTTTATTTGATCTTGGAGCCGGTGTTAGTGTTATGCCTCTCTGTTTATATCATAGACTTGATTTGAATAAGTTGACACCTACTGAAATATCTTTGCAAATGGCTGATAAATCAACTGCTATACCTGTCGGTATTTGTGAGGATGTGCCTGTTGTGGTTGCAAACGTTACTATTTTAACGGACTTTGTTATTCTTGATATTCTCGAGGACGATAATATGTCTATTATTCTTGGAAGACCTTTTTTGAATACTACAGGGGCTGTTATTGATTGCAACAAAGGCAATATCACTTTTCATGTTAATGGTAATGAGCATACGGTACACTTTCCGAGGAAACAACCTCAAGTTCCTAGTATCAATTCTATTGGAAAAATTCCATCAATCATTTTTGGAGGTTTTGAATTTCCTCTTCCTACTGTCAAGAAGAAATATGTTATTCTTATTATAGGGGATGTGCATATCCCCGTTGAGGTAACATAGTGTTATTCAAAATTTCTCCGGTTCCATGTTATTCGGAATGAGTTTGTTAACAAGACTTGATCAACCTTGTTAGTGGATTCCTTTTGATGAGCATGAGATGGATGAAACTAGAAGGCACAACCTTCTGTACCCTCTTTCTACTTTCTGTTATTTAGGTGAAATAAAGTAAAAATAGTATTTTTCTATCTGTTTTCTGGTTTATCCGTGCAATATAAAAATACCCCGAAAATAAAAGTTCTCCAAATGCCCTGAAAACAAAATATCATTTTTTCTAGAATATTTGAGGATTCCTGGAACTGAGAACACAGCAGGGGGGTCAACCACCTGGCCACGAGGGTGGAGGGCGCGCCCTCCCCCCCCCTCCCAAGGGCGCACCCCCTGCCTCGTGGGCCCACTGTGGCCCTCCTCCACTTATCCCTGCACCCATACACTCCTTCTTCCTCCCACAAACACCAATATCCAGCTCAAGCACGAGTTCTAGCTCATTTTGCTGCGATTTTCGATCTCCTTGCTCAAAGCACCTCTCACAAAACTGCTTGGGGAGATTGTTCCATGGTATGTGACTCCTCCATTCGTCCAATTAGTTTTTGTTCAAGTGCTTTATTCATTGCAAATTTGTGCTGCCTAGGTGACCATGTTCTTGAGCTTGCATGTCAAATTTATATGGTTCCAAGTAGTTCTAATGCTTGATATAGTCTCTAGGCACTTGTAGGAGTAGTTGCTATCAATTTTATTGAAGTTGGTGCACTTTTATTTTGAAGTTACTAAAAATTTCAGAAATTTTTCAGAGGAAGAAATATGCTTAGGAAAATGTTCCAAGGTGGTTCTTCAAGGAAGCAAGGACCCAGGCTTGCAATGCGTGATGCTGACGATGAGCCACCAAGGGGCACTCCAGTGCGGCCTTGTGAGTGGCCTTCAGAAAATTTTATGGATCGAGCGGGAATCAAGGAAGAATTTAACGCATATTTGTGTAACGCTAATCTTGTGAGCTTTGAGGCAGACAAATGCCCCCAGTACCATCATCTCACTAGTTCATTTGTGAGGAGGTTTGAATTTTCATCTTCACATAATTCTCCAATGGTCATGTTTGATCTTTATGAAAAATCTTATACCATGGACTTAGAGGATTTTTACTTCTGCTTGCAAACTTCAACAATGGGGTAGTGTTAGTGATCCCCGTAAATATGAATTTAGAGACTTTCTTGCTGGTATAACCGTAGGGGAATCTAGAGATATAGCACAAGCTACCATAGGGAGCATTCACTTTCCTGCTATACATTATTTTGCTCTCTTCATAGGTAGGTGCATAAATGGTAAAGATGAAGCATGTCATATGTGTGTGCCTGACCTCAGTATTCTTAGGAGTGCTGTGTTAGGAGACCAATCTTATAATTTGGGAGCCATTATTGCACGTAGGTTGCATAATAATAGATTTAATGGAGATTTCTTTGGAGGAATTTATGCAACCCGCTTAGCTGATTTTCTTGATGTGGACATTCGTGAGGATGATATGGAGTTGCCTCCTACTTATTTAGACTATAATTCTATGATCTACCACCAATTTGTCGAGAGGAATGAATCACCTCTCTGGCATCGACTAATCTTTGACAAACGGCGTGATGTCTGTATTACACTCCCCGCTCCTGCCTTCTTTGATTATCAGGCAAAAGGAAGATATGTTATCACCAGAGAGGAGGCAGATGAGTACGAGAGGAGGGCAGAGGCAGTTCGCCGCCACGCTGCAGCTCAGGAGGCGATAACCGCTGCATTTCAGTACGACCCCAGCTACACCTACGGGTATCCGCCAGGCCATCCCTGGCAATGAACCAACTTAGGCCAAAAGCCTAAGCTTGGGGGAGTATGTATTTCTCACCGACATTACATTTATGTTCACACACACTCATTGCTAGATGTCGGTGATCATACTTTTTCACAGTAATATCCATGTTAGTTTATTTTCTCTTTCTTGCTTTCTTCTTGTGTGTTTGTTAAATTTTAAGAAAACCCAAAAAAAATAGTAGTAACTTTTAGTTAGTTTACTTTTCTTACTGTAGTAGTATTAATTAAAAGAAAACCCAAAAATATTTCCCGTTCTTCTTTTGCTTGTTGGGAGCTTTCCCGTGTAAATAGCTTTTATTTCTTTTCTTTTCTTTGGGGGTCGATAGGAGAAGACCATAATTAAATTGTTGAAGTGGCTCTTATATGCATTATTGTTGATTTAACCAAGAGCCCATATTGCCTTGTCTTCTCCTATTTATTGAATGCTCGCAGATTCCAGCTTAGTCCAATGCACGTGCACTCTTATTATTATTCACATCGTTTGGTCGTGCAAGTGAAAGGCAATTATGACGATATACGATGGACTGACTGAGATGAGAAAAGCTGGTATGAACTCGACCTCTCTTGTTTTTGTAAATATGATGAGTTCATCGTTCCTGATTCAGCTTATTATGGATAAACATGTTTGCAATGACAATTAGAGATCATAGTTGCTCGTGCCATGCTTGATTAGCTATGAGTTATAATGGTTTACCTTGCGTGCCAACATGCTATTAAAATGGTTGTGATGTGGTATAGTGGGGTGGTATCCTCCTTTGAATGATTTAAGTGACTTGACTTGGCACATGTTCACATATGTAGTGAAACAAATCAACATAGCCTTCACGATATTTATGTTCATGGTGGATTATATCCTACTCATGCTTGCACTCAATGTTTATTAATTTTAATGCATGTTCATGACTGTTGTCGCTCTCTAGTTGGTCGCTTCCCAGTCTTTTGCTAGCCTTCACTTGTACTAAGAGGGAATACTGCTTGTGCATCCAATCCCTTAAACCCCAAAGTTATTCCATATGAGTCCACCATACCTTCCTATATGCGGTATTTATCTGCTGTTCGAAGTAAATTTGTATTTTCCAAACTCTAAACCTTCAAATAAACATTCTGTTTTGTATGCTTGAATAGCTCATGTATCAACTAGGGCTGCCCTTATCTTCCATGTTAGGCGGGTTATTCTCAAGAGGAGTGGACTCCGCTCCTCACTCACGAGAAAATGGCTGGTCACCGGGATGGCCAGTCCCATGCTTTATGCAAACTAAATCAAAATAATTGCAAACAAAACTCCCCTGGGACTTTTGCTAGTTGGAGACACTCGTTGTTTCGAGCAACTCATGGATTGATACTTGTTGGTGGAGGGGGAGTATAAACTTTACCATTCTGTTTGGGAACCGCCTATAATGTGTGTAGCATGGAAGATATCGCCATCTCTTAGTTGTTATGTTGAAAATGAAAGTATGCCGCTCAAAATATTATTTATCTCTATTTCAAAACCGAGCTCTGGCACCTCTACAAATCCCTGCTTCTCTCTACGAAGGGCCTATCTATTTACTTTTATGTTGAGTCATCACCCTCTTATTAAAAAGCACTAGCTGGAGAGCACAGCTGTCATTTGCATTCATTACTATTAATTTATATTGGGTATGACTATGACTGGATCTCTTTTACCATGAATTACAATGTCTAGTCAGTCCTTGATCTTTAAAGGTGCTCTCCATTTATGTTTTGCGGTCTCCGAAAGGGCTAGCGAGATACCATCTTGTTATATCATATTATGATTGTTTTGAGAAAGTGTTGTCATCCGAGATTTATTATTATGACCCGCTCGTTGATCATGGTATTGATATGAGTAAACATGAGGCCTAAGAGTTATTGCAAATGTGGTTAGTCATGATCTTCGCTGAAAACTTGAATGCTGGCTTTACATATTTACAACAACAAGAGCAAACAGAGTTTGTAAAAATTTTCTTTATCTCTTTCAGTTTATCAACTGAATTGCTTGAGGACAAGCAAAGGTTTAAGCTTGGGGGAGTTGATACGTCTCCGTCGTATCTACTTTTCCAAACACTTTTGCCCTTGTTTTGGACTCTAACTTGCATGATTTGAATGGAGCTAACCCGGACTGACGCTGTTTTCAGCAGACTTTCCATGGTGTTATTTATGTGTAGAAACAAAAGTTCTCGGAATGACCTGAAACTTCACGGAACGTCTATTTGGAAATAATAAAAAATCCTTGCAAAAGATGAAGACCAGGGGGCCCACACCCTGTCCACGAGGGTGGGGGCGCCCCCCTAGGGCGCGCCCCCTACCTCGTGGCCCCCCTGGAGCTCCTCCGACGCCAACTCCAACTCTATATATTTGCTTTCGGGGAGAAAAAAATCAAGGAGAAGAAATCATCGCATTTTATGATACGGACCTGCCACCAAG
Source organism: Triticum aestivum (assembly GCF_018294505.1). Lineage (NCBI taxonomy): Eukaryota > Viridiplantae > Streptophyta > Magnoliopsida > Poales > Poaceae > Triticum > Triticum aestivum. The sequence goes on from NC_057807.1 coordinate 137,010,541, forward strand.
CCCTAAAACCTCTCGGGAGGGCCGATCTGGAGTCCGTTCGGGGCTCCGAAGAGGGGAATCCGTCTCCGTCGTCATCATCAACCATACTCCATCACCAATGTCATGATGTTCACCGCCGTGTGTGAGTAATTCCATTGTAGGCTTGCTGGACGGTGATGGGTTGGATGAGATCTATCATGTAATCGAGTTAGTTTTGTTAGGGTTTGATCCCTAGTATCCACTATGTTCTCAGATTGATGTTGCTATGACTTTGCTATGCTTAATGCTTGTCACTAGGGCCCGAGTGCCATGATTTCAGATCTGAACCTATTATGTTTTCATGAATATATGTGAGTTCTTGATCCTATCTTGCAAGTCTATAGTCACCTACTATGTGTTATGATCCGGCAACCATGAAGTGAGAATAATCGGGACCACTCCCGGTGATGACCATAGTTTGAGGAGTTCATGTATTCACTATGTGTTAATGCTTTGTCCGGTACTCTATTAAAAGGAGTTCTTAATATCCCTTAGTTTCCGCTAGGACCCCGCTGCCACGGGAGGGTAGGACAAAAGATGTCATGCAAGTTCTTTTCCATAAGCACGTATGACTATAGTCGGAATACATGCCTACATTACATTGATGAATTGGAGCTACTTCTGTGTCACCCTATGTTATAACTGTTACATGATGAACCGCATCCGGCATAATTCTCCATCACCGATCCAATGCCTACGAGCTTTTCCTATATTGTTCTCCGCTTATTTACTTTTCCATTGCTACTGTTACAATCACTACAAAACACCAAAAATATTACTTTTGCTTCCATTACTTTTGTTACCTTACCACTACTATCATATTACTTTGCTACTAAACACTTTGCTGCAGATATTAAGATATCTAGGTGTCGTTGAATTGACAACTCAACTATTAGTACTTGAGAATATTCTTTGGCTCCCCTTGTGTCGAATCAATAAATTTGGGTTGAATACTCTACCCTCGAAAACTGTTGCGATCCCCTATACTTGTGGGTTATCACCGATTCATCTCCAAGTCCGACGAGCACTCCCTTCCCTTTTTCAAAATATTGAAGAAGTCTGGACCAGTGGAGTGGACCTCAGAAGGCGAGGCGGTGTTGCAGGATCTGATGAAATACCTCTCCTCCATGCCAATACTGGTTGCGCCTAAACCGCAAGAGCCGTTGCTGCTGTATCTGGCGGCGACGAATCAAGTGGTCAGCGCCGCACTGGTGGCACGGAGGGAGGTCGACGAGGAGGCAGTGGCGGCGGCAGAACCAGCGGATGGCAAGCCAAAGATTCCCCCGGCAGGGCCTGGTGCCGGCAAGGGAAGCCCCCGGCAGAGTCTGATGCCACCAAGGAAGTGCCCGCACAGTCAAGTGAGGTGGTGCAGAAGAAGAAAGTGATGTAGCACCCGGTTTACTTTGTCAGCTCCCTTTTGCAGGGGGCTAGGTCAAGGTACTCCGGTGTGCAGAAATTGCTCTTTGGCCTCCTTATGGCCTCAAGGAAGCTGCGTCATTACTTCCAAGCCCACAAGATCACCGTCATCACCCGCCTCCCATTGCAACGGATACTGCATAACCCAGATGCGACCGGAAGGATTGTGAAATGGGCCCTGGAGTTGTCAAGTTTTGGGTTGAAGTTTGAAAGTACCTCGACAATCCAGAGCAGAGTCTTGGCAGAGTTCATTGTAGAATGGACCTCAACGCCCGAAGAAGAAATCCAGGAGACCGCTCTCCCTGGCAAGGAAGCAGACCGCGACTGGATCATGTACTTTGATGGGGCTTTCTCGCTGCAAGGCGCCGGTGCCGGTGTGCTGATTGTCGCACCCACCGGAGAGCACCTCAAGTATGTGATCCAGATGCACTTTCCCAGGGAGATGTCCACAAACAACACTGCTGAATGAGGGGCTGCTTGCCGGTCTCAGGATCGCGATAGACCTCAGGGTGAAGAAGCTCATCGTCAGGGGTGACTCGCAGCTTGTCATCAGGCAAGTCAACAAGGATTACCAGAGCCCATTAATGGAGGCCTACGTAGATAAAGTGAGGAAGCTGGAGGAGCGCTTCGACGACATCCAAGCGGAGCAGGTTCCCTGAGCGGAGAACGACATCGCCGATTATCTGTCGAAGCGTGCCGCATTAAAGCTACCTGTGGAACCAGGTACCTTTTTGCTCCAGTTAACTCAGCCATCCGTCAAACCGTCAATGGGGAAGAACAAGCGGAGGAAATCAGGTCTCGGTAAGTACCTTCCCGCCGAGCCCCCTGGGACTGCCGGTAAGGATGTTGCAGTGCACACTGAGCCTGCCAAAGGGCAACTGGCTCCGGCAGGGCGTCAAGCCCTGGCCATGGAGACAGCCGCTCCCATGGCAGAAGAGATGCCTTTGGTCCTTGCCGTCGAGCCCCAGGCTCCGGCATGGGCGCAGCATACCGTCCGATTCCTCCAGACAGGGGAGCTTCCTGAGGAGCAGGAAGAAGCGGAAAAAGTATCCCGTCGGTCTGCCCTATACCAGTTCGTCGATGACATCCTATACAGGAGGATGCCGAACGGTGTGAAATTGAAGTGCATCCCCCGAGAGGAAGGACTGGAGCTGTTGGCGGAGATACATGCAGGCATATGTGGCTCCCACATAGGGTCGAGGGCCCTTGCCGGCAAGGCGTTCCGGCAAGGTTTCTTCTGGCCCACCGCCCTCCAGGATGCGACGACACTAGTAATCAAGTGTGAAGCGTGTCAGGTCCATTCAAAGAAGCTTCATCAACCAGCTCAAGCCCTTCAAACAATCCCTCTCTCTTGGCCATTCTCGGTTCGGGGGCTCGATATACTGGGCCCCTTCCCCCGTGCTATTGGGGGCTTTGAGTGCTTGTACGTTGCAATCTACAAGTTCACAAAGTGGCCGAAAGTGGAAGCAGTGAGAAAGGTGACAACACAGTCAGCCGTCAAGTTCTTCAAGGGACTGGTCTGCTGCTTCGGTGTGCCAAGCAGAACTATCACCGACAACGGCACGCAGTTCACGAGCCACACCTTCATGTAGTATGTTCAAGACCTCGGTAGCAAGGTCTGTTTTGCTTCCGTGGCACACCTCCGGAGCAACATCCAAGCGGAGAGGGTGAATGCTGAAGTGTTGCGAGGCCTGAGAACGAAGATCTTTGACAGGCTACACAAGAGCGGAAGGCGCTGGATTGATGAGTTGTCGTGGTTCTTTGGTCAATCAGGACGACACCAAATCGAGCCACCGGACAGACACCCTTTGCCCTAGTATATGGTGCGGAGGCAGTTCTCCCCACGGAACTCATATACGGGTCACCTCGAGTGCTCGCTTATGATGAGCTTGAGCAAGAGCAATTGCGGCAAGATGACGCAATGCTCCTTGAGGAAGATCGTCTTCGGGCGGCTGTGAGAGGAGCATGCTACTAGCAAGCCTTGCACCGCTACCATAGCCGCAAGGTTCATGCCCGAAGCTTTGAGGAAGGGGACCTTGTTCTTCGGCGCGTTCAGTTGGCCAATAATTCCAACAAGTTGACGCCAAAGTGGGAAGGCCCTTATCGGGTAATACGAGTCGCCAGGCATGGCGCAGTCCGCCTGCAGACCGAAGATGTTGTTCTTGAGAGCAACTCCTGGAACATCGAGCATCTTCGCAAGTTTTACCCATAAGGCGCGGCTTGCTGGGCCCCCCAACAAGCCACCTTTTGTACAAGCCTTGCCGGCAAGGCAAGTAACCCTTTGTAGAAAGCCAGGCACAGACCCTGAGCACAAATAGATGAAGCGATGGCGCCCTAAGTTATAGCATGCATGCTAGGTCGAATCTCTTCCTTGGTTAGGGTTGATAGTGCTTAGCGGCAGCTAACCCCTAGCCTAGAGGTCGAGTGCGCGTCTCTCTGTTCTTTTCTGCCCTCCTTTGGTTTGCAGGGCACATCGGCACTTCTGCCGAGCTACTTGGAAGGAAGGGAACGAACCGACGTCTCAACCCCGGCAAACCAGAGTTGCCGGGGGCTGCAAGTACAAGGATCCAACCACGGAAAGACAAGGTTGCCGGGGGCTGTAGATCCAGATAAGTCTTCCATCCTCTGTCATGCATTTTGGTACGGAACTGGGACATGTGAAACCTCGTTTTATCTCCAAGCTACCATGCTCCCCTTTTTCCTATACCTAAGGATTATCTCCTGGGTCCGGATTTGGTTGTAGCCGCAGCGGTAAGGAGATAGAACAAGGAGCCTAAGCCCAATTCATCCCTGCCTCCGCCAAGGGCGCGAGAATGGTCCAGCGAAGTGAGGGGGATGGCAAGGCTTGTTGCCGGGTGAAAAACGTTTATCCTAAATAGTAACAAGGATTCGCTCCTTGTAGCAGGGTCCACCCATGAACGAAAAACCCAGCAAACATCCATTTTTTCATTAAAAACATCTCACATAGGTACAGTTCGTACGGAATGAAAAACATGAGCAAGGGATTACAAGTTCTAAATTTAACGAAGGCCCGAAGGCTTACAGGTTAAAAAAGAGATGAGATGCCCGTAATCCCTTTCTTGTCCCTCTCCTCAGGAGGCAGGTCAAGGAGGCGAAAAGGGCAAAAGGGGCGCCTTGGCGAGCTACGAGCAGCAGAAAGCACCAAGAGAACACCTCGTTGGCTACCCAAGGGTGGACCGGTGATGGCGGTGCCGGAAGGGAGCTGGAAGACGAGGCGGCAGGTCGCCGGACACGCGACGAAGGCGTCGGTGTCTGCGTACTCCGAGTTGATAGCCTTGCCACCCGCCCTCTTCCTCTTCTGCAGCCTCCCGACGCCGGCCGCCCAAGAAGACGGCCCCGAGAAGTTCAAGGAGTTGGCCCCTCCCCCGGTAAAACTCCACCGGAGGAGCGAGCCAGGTGCAGATGCTGCTGCTGCCGCACCCGCCCAGACATGAGGCGTCTGACGCCTAGTTGGACTCGTCCCCGTCATCTGCCCCGCTGTCCTCCTCATCACTTTCGCTCGAGGAAGAGCTTCCATCATCGGAGTCTCCGTCGGAGGAGCTCTCCACGCAGCACTTCAGGCGAGTTCCAAAGTCTCCGAAGACTTTGACGGAGAGCAACCCATCCTCCATTAATTTGAAGTAGCGGACGAGCCCCGCTGTCAGGCTGTGGATGCGAGCGAACGTTTTCCATCCACGGTGGAGGTACATGACCCGAGGAGTTGGGAAGTCGACATCGACCCGCGTGCCCCCATTCCCGCAGCCCCTCATGTCCAACCTGAGGGTCTGGGGCGGGTCACGCTCCATCTCTCGAGCAAACGGGGCGGGAAGACGAAGAAGGCGACACGAAGGCCGGCGCAGGCTGATGAAGAACTCGCGGGGCTGGTCTCCAACGTGGCCCTCCATCGGGAAAGGAATCATTGGTGGGGGCGAGGCCGGCGCGCCGCCCCGTCCTCCTCTTCCGTGATCACCACGACCTCTGCCACGGCTTCGCCCGCGGCCTCGCCCCCTCCCCCTTTCCCTCGCGACCGGCTCCACTACCATGGGCTCAGGAGGAGGAGGGACGCGTTGTCGAGCGGCGAACCTCACCGCCACCGTCGAGGGACCGGGGTTCCCCTTCTCCATGATGGATGAGAGGAAGAAGCAGAAGCAGGAGGAGATACAAGATAGAAGAATGCGGGATGCCATCCCCCCTTCCCTCTCCTTATAAAGGGGCGGGGTCGGGGCTCGGCCGCCCCACTCGGCCAATCCAGCCACCAAAGGCGCAGGGAATCGAGACCGACCCGCTGCCCCAACCAACAACGGTCCGGTTTCCCGTCTCCACCGCTTGCCACACCAAGCGCATGGAGGACGCGTGGCGAACATGCAGAACCGAGGGGACGGGTGAAGCGACCTCTCCCCACCCCGTGATCGAGGGGTGTGGACGCCTTGAAGACCGTGACCCGGCCCCATTCAGTAAATGGGCCGCGCCCTTACGCCTCTCCTCTTCATGGGGAAGGGGCGAGCCGCCCCTGTATCGTGATGTGATGCATGCCTGCGGAAACCGCCCCACGCATGCCACCCACGTCACGTGTGCACCCCTCCATGTCGTGCATTCAACGCGGGCCGTGGGGAAGCGCAGCAGAGGGAAAGTTATCGCGGTAAAAACCGCCCTCCTACCCGCGCACCGTTTTGCGCCTGGCCCAACAGCGTGTCGCACTTATGTGTGGCTCAGGCCCGGGGGCTCCTGTCGGTATACAAAAGAAGGGGTGCACCTTTGTACCCCTTTACCTAAGCAAGGACAGTCGGAGCCGCACCCATGGCCATACCAAGCAGAATAGGGGAGGTGAACCGAGGTGAAACCGAAGCCCAAGGCAGCCAGAGCAACACCAAGGCCGAGAACACAAAGAAGCAGAGAGGCGAAGCAGGTTCCCCCGGCAAGCCGGGGGGCAGCCTCAGCAGCCCCGACAAGACCCTTGTCGGGGCGACTCGCCCACATCAGCGGAGCGCGCCACACTTGAGCCAACGGTCTCCAACACCATCAACCATGTTGGAACTAGGGCTCGGGAGGCACCTCCATGGTGGCATGCAGATCTTTGTCAAGACCAAGGAATATTCAAGATCAGATGAGGATTAAAAGACAACGGTCCTCGACGAGATCCTTGCCAAGGAGAGCCACAAGACCCCCGGCAAGATCCTTGTCGGGGACGACAGCGCGCCACGGCAAGGCCCTCACCAAGGATGCCAGCAGGGCCACCTCCAAGCCCGCACCAGCCAAGTTTCCATCGCCGTTCGCATGCAGCTGCCAGCTCAACCAGCTAGGCTGGCACCTGCATGGTAACATGCAGCTCCCAGACCAGATCAGCAAGCACATGCGTGGTGGCATGCAGATCTTCGTGAAAACCCTACCACCGCACCACCTTAGCTGCTTGCCTGCCTACATTGTGCCGCATGCAGCGCTGGCCAGGGCGCGTGTCGAAGCGAGGAGGAGCGGCGACGGACGGGACGGGCCTCGTTCCTGTCCCCAATAAAGCAAGGGGACACCTAAGTGATGCATTTAATGCGTCTTGTCCTGTAATACGAGCGATAAGCTCGTAGCACTGTACGCCTTTCCACCTCCTGTGTGCCACTATGGCAACCCATTTCAACTATAAAAGGAGGCCCATGGCATACTGGAGAAGGATTCGGCTCTCTGAAACGGCTTGGCTAACATAGCTAGTTGGAGGGCTCAAGATCACTCAATACATCCACCAAAGCAGGACTAGGCTTTTACGCATCCTCGCGGCCCGAACCTGGGTAAAGGATCCTTGTGCTGATTACTAATCCTGCTCTTCTTACAACCCTGCGCCCCGGCAACCGTAGTAGGGATTCTTGTGATCCCATAGGTGTCGTTCCACACCGACATCTTTGGCCCGCCAGGAGATGTCAGTGTGGAACGACACCTATGGGATCACGAGAATCCCTACTATGGTTGTCGGGGCACAGGGTTACAAGAAGAGCAGGATTACTGATCAGCACAAGGATCGTTTACCCAGGTTCGGGCCGCGAGGATGCATAAAACCCTAGTCCTGCTTTGGTGGATGTATTGAGTGTTCTTGAGCCCTCCAACTAGCTATGGTTACTGAGCCGTTTCAGGGAGCCTAATCCTTCTCTAGTACGCCATGGGCCTTCTTTTATAGTCGAAAGGGGCTGCCACAATGGCACACAGGAGGTGGAAAGGCATACAGTGCTAGAAGCTTATCGCTCGTATTACAGGACAAGATGCATTTAATGCATCGCTTAGGTGTCCCCTTGCTTTATAGGGGACGGGAATGAGGCCCGTCCCGTCCGTCACCGCTCCTCCTCGCTTCGACACGCGCCCTGGCCAACGCTGCATTCGGCGCCATGTAGGCAGGCAAACAGCTGAGGTGGTGCGGCGGTAGGGTCTTCACGAAGATCTTTATGCCGCCACGCATGTGCTTGCTGATCTGGTCTAGGAGCTACATGTTGCCATGCAGGTGCCAGCCTAGCTGGTTGAGCTGACAGCTGCATGCGAATGCCGGTGGAAACTTGGCTGGTGCGGGCCTAGAGGTGGCCCTGCTGGCGTCCTCAGTGAGGGCCTTGCCGGGTGGCCCGGCAAGGGTCTTTCCGTGGTGTGCTGTCGTCCCCGGCAAGGATCTTCTCGGGGGTCTTGTGGCTCTCCTCGGCAAGGATCTTGCCGAGGACCGTTGTCTTTTAATCCTCATCTGATCTTGAATATTCCTTGGTCTTGACAAAGATCTTCATGCCACCATGGAGGTGCCTCCCGAGACCTAGTTCCAACATGGTTGATGGTGTTGGAGGCCGTGGGCTCAAGGGTGGTGCGCTCCGCTGGTGTGGGCGAGCTGCCCCGGCAAGGGTCTTGTCGGGGCTGCTGAGGCTGCCCCCCGGCAAGGGTCTTGCCGGGGGAACCTGCTTCGCCTCTCTGCTTCTTTGTGGTCTCGGCCTTGGCGTTGCTCTGGCTGCCTTGGGCTTCGGTTTCACCTCGATTCATCTCCCCTGTTCTGCTTGGTGTGACTGTGTGCGCGGCTCCGACTGTCCGTGCACAGGTAAAGGGGTACAAAGGTGCGCCCCTTCTTTTGTACACCTTCATTCTTAATGGTGACATCATGCTCCTCAAGACGAGATTCCAACTCATCAATATATTTCTTGCCCTCAATAGTAAAAGACATGATTTCCATGAAGTTGGAACGAGCAATTTTATTCTTATGAAGAGCTTTAAAAATCATTTCCCCCTTAATTTTTAAGGAGGCGACATTATCATTCTCTTCATCACTATCAACATAATCATCATCATTCTTGTCATCATCAATATCATCACAAGACATATTGGGATTCAAAGTGGGAGATACCTTTGAAGCCTTAGACATAAGGCAAAAAGCAATCGATGATGATGTAGGATCCCTTGAGGCACCATTCAAGACCACATCTTGTTCCATGGGGTGTTGGGTTTCATCTACATTGTTAGCACAACAATTCGAGGAAATAGATGCATTTTTATCATGGCAACAAGACATAACAAGCATATCATCATGAGATTTAGTAAAGCAATTTCTACATAATATGCAAGGACTATCAACACAAGCATGTGAAACATTTAGAGAGCTCAAAGTGTTGAAGTCCAAAGATGGAGCATTGCAATAAGATAGTGATGAGGAATCATCAATGATAAGCACACTATCATCATTGCAATGAACACCACTACTCACCATATCATTACCTTGTGTCAATCCACATGTAGGTGAAGTAGAAGAAGTTGGGAAAGCAACATGGCCGGAGGTGGAGGGAGAACAATCATCCCCAAAAAACTTGGACACGCCATATTTATCTTGAACCTTTGTCCACAACTCATGGGCATCCCGAAACGGCATGAGTTGAAAAATAACTACATTGCTCAAAGCATCGAAAAGCACATTAGAAGCTTGAGCATTGAGATAAGAATTTTTCTCATCCTCTAAAGATAATCTTTGGGGTCCTTTGGAGGATAAAAACCCATATCTACAATTCACTCTAAATTTGGGTCCATGGCCCTAAAGAGATTAAGCATGTGAATTACCCAAACATCAAAATTTGTGCCATCGAAACTAAGAGTGTCAGAGAATCCTAAGCCCCTAGTCGACATCCTTACTCTCTAGGCGGTTAAGCCTGACAAAAAGAGACGAGGCTCTGATACCAATTGAAAGATCGAGGATGTCGCCTGGAGGGGGGTGAATAGGCGCTTTAAAATAATTACAGTTTAGGCTAGACCAAATGCGGAATAAACCTAGCGGTTAATTTGTCAAGCACAAAACCTACAACAACTAGGCTCACCTATGTGCACCAGCAACTTATGCCAAGCAAGATAAACAACTAAATGAAAGCAAGATATATGACAAGAAACAATATGGCCATCACAAAGTGAAGTGCATAAGTAAAGGGATCGGGTAAGAGATAACCGAGGCACGCGGAGACGATGATGTATCCCAAAGTTCACACCCTTGCGGATGCTAATCTCCGTTCATAGCGGTGAGGAGGCACAATGCTCCCTAAGAAGCCACTAGGGCCACCATAATCTCCTCACGCCCTTGCAAAATGCAAGATGTCGTGATTCCACTAAGGGACCCTTGAGGGCGGTCACCGAACCCGTACAAATGGCAACCCTTGGGGGCGGTCACCGAACCTGTACACTTTGGCAACCCTTGGGGGCGGTCACCGAAACCCGTCAAATTGCTCGGGGTGATCTCCACAACCTAATTGGAGACCCCCGACGCTTGCCCGGAGCTTTACACCACAATGATTGAGCTCCGAGCACCACCAACCGTCTAGGGCGCCCAAGCACCCAACAGGAACGAGCTCAAGGGTACCAAGCACCCAAGAGTAATAAGCTTCTCAACATGTAACTTCCACGTATCACCATGGAGAACTCAAACTGATGCACCAAATACAATGGCAAGGGCACACGGAGTGCCCAAGTCCTTCTCTCCCAAATCCCACCAAAGCAACTAATGCTAGGGAGGGAAATGAGAGGAAGAACAAGGGGAACACCAAGAACTCCAAGATCTAGATCTAAGGGGTTCCCCTCACATAGAGGAGAAAGTGATTGGTCGAAATGTGGATCTAGATCTCCTCTCTCTTTCCCGCAAAAAATTAGCAAGAATCCATGGAGGGATTGAGAGATAGAAAGCTCCAAGAAGTCAACAATGGTGGGGGGAAAACTTGCTCAGATTTTTTCTTAGGTTGCAGGAGGAAGAAGGGGGTATAAATACCCCCAAGAAAAATATGACCGTTGTACCCTGGGCACTCGGACAAAAGGGGTCTAGGCACCCGGACAACCCAGAAAAAAGCCACTAAACTCCGGGCACCCGAGAGGAAAACCCCGTGCACCTGGACGAACAAGGGAAGCACAGCGGTAGGGGGGCCGGGCACCCGGAGGGGGCAGAGAGGAGGTGGCGGAGGAGCCCGGGCACCCGGGGTGATCAGAGGAGGTGAGGGAGCGCCCCGAATGACCCCGGGCACACGGGGGCTGAGACCTCGGGCACCCAGGCCGGCCAGAGAGGTCACTAAGGAGGGGCTCGGGTGACCACGGGCGCCCGGGGGTCAAGGACCCCGGGCACCCGCACTAGGCAGAGAGAAGCGGGAACCGATAAAATTGAAATGACCACAACTTTTGCAAACGAACTCCGAATTTGATGAAACCAAGTTTGTTGGAAAGATAAAGACAAGGGATAACACAATCTTGATAGAAATATCAGGAAATAGAAATTTAGAAAATAGCAAAAATAAAATGGTGAGCACCCTTTCTCAAATAAGATCGGTAAAGACTCAAGCACCGAAAATGCAAAAGAAGATGCATTAGAAATTGGTTTTCGATGAACTAGAGATTGTCATGAAGATAACCACAAGCTCTAAAACCTCACAAAGAGAAAATCCAAACAAGAACCAAGAAATATGATGATGCCAAGAATGCAATGGTTTGAGCTCTCACCGAACGATATGATCAAGCTACTCACTCGAGAGCCCCCCTTGATAGTACGGCTATCGATCCTATAATCCGGTTTCCCAACTAACACCATGAGACCGGTAAAATAGAAAACCTATCAAGGACAAACCTTTTCCTTGCACATAGTCCACTTGAGATAGATGATGACGGTCTTGTCTCCCTCAAGTTGGACCACCTTTCTTGATTGCATTGGCTAAATGAAGACTAGTAGATTGCTCCCCCACCACTATGGGTGAGCCACTCTTTGGAACATCTTCGCAAGTCCATTGTCACCACAATTGACGGCAAGCTTAAAGCATGATCTCTTCGTGATGCTCCACTCTTTGAGATGCTCCACTTGAACTTGCACACCGCAATCTTGATGACGATCACCACTTGATGTCATCCTCCATGGGTTGTATGAGATCTTCCTCTTGACACAAGCCCATGGAAACATACCTACCCCCACATAGAACTCTCACATAGACCATGGGTTAGTACACAAAGCGTAATGGACAATGCTTAACATACCATGGGATTACTTGATCCCTTTCGGTACATCTTCTACGCTTTGCGTGTCGATCAACTTGATTGACACTTTACTTAGTCTTGATCAACCTTGTATCATGTCTTCTACATGACTAATCTTTGGATAATTCCTTGAATAGCACCTTGGTCAACACATAAACTCCTTGAAACCAACACATGGACTTCAAGAAAAACTTATGGACAAATCCTTCAAATATAACTCAAGGCTACCATTAGTCCATAGAGAACATCATCAATTACCAAAACCAAACATGGGGGGACCGCATGTTCTTTCAATGATGTTAACTGGCTGGTAGTTCCATTTTTGACCATGAATAAAACTTCCATCATGATGTTATCCCTGTTTGAAAAGGTCGTGTTAATGTAAATGCTCTGCCTCTGAAAGTTGCAGTTTCTTATCTAAAACTAAACTTGAAGTTTCTTATCTGAAACTGAAACCTGCAGTTCTTCTCTGAGAATCACATAGTCAGCACTTTGATAATCCTATGAAACTACATTTTTAAGTGCTTAAAAGAGATTTCTAGAATTCATAAAATACCTCATATGCTCAATACTGCAAATCTGAAATTCAAAAGACATTCATATCTAAAAGTACTCTCAAAATGCACAACACAAAACACAATTCACAACCTGCAAATACTGACAACCCTAAGCTCCTCCTGACAATTCACAACCTGCCCGACTATTGGGTTGTGGGCAGTCCCCTCCTATTCCTCGGCGGCAGACAGCCACCCCGTGAGAGGATGTGAATGGCGAGGGAGAGGATGGTGGGGAAGCATCGTCAGGCCAACTGCTTTTCTCCTCTTGCAGTTGGGTTCAGTCGACGAAGACTCCACTGCTTCACTCTAGCACGACACCCTCACAAACAGCACCCTGTAGATGCTCGATCCTTCAACCTGTGGTGGATGCTCCATCTGGGATCGATACTCCCACCACCTCTCCCTCGCGATCGGATTTGGTGAATATGTTTGCTCCATGGCCCAGAGGAGCAGCTCTATGTACTCCTGAGCGACTCCTTTCGTGAGTATCGCTGCCTTTTCGCTTTGTTGCAGATATTTGGCCATGGATGTCACCGTCGCTGCTAGTTGGTCCTTGTTGTCAAACCAAGACTGTATCTCCAACATCCTAGCTAGCTTCACAGGGTCGCCGCCTGCGATCCTCACTTATCGGTTGCACTCCTCCACCAATCTACTTCTCCACAACACTTTCACTCACTGGCGGTGGTTTTTCAATGGAAGAGGAGAGGAGCAGCGCTGGTTTTGGATTAGAACGGGAGAGGAGCGACACTGGTTTTGTAGTGGAACAGGAGAGGAGGAGTGGTGGTTTTGAAATGGAAGAGGAGAGGAGTGGCGCTGGATTGAGATTGGAACAGGAGGGGCGCGGCGGTGGTTTAAGAAGAGAGGAGCGGCGCTGGTCTTGGAAGTATTTTTTTGCGTATTTTGGGTCAAAGTTTGACCACATACTCTATTTGACAAGCAAAATGTGAATGCATGTCACCAAAAATTGTATCATTTGGTTCGTATCTGAATGTACTTTCAAATTATATTATTTTTTGCAACTTATAACATATATTTTATTTGTGAAAATCATGGTCAATTATGACCCAAAATAAAAGGGAGACTAGTTAATGTGGGGTCACTTTCTTAATTGAAGGGTAAATTGATTTTGATTTTGATCTAGTCACAGCGCGCCGACCCTCTCGTCCAATCCTAAATCGCCGCCGCACGCTCCTCTCCCTCTTCTCCATTGCAAAACCACCTCCTCTCCTCTCCATCATCTCCATTCCAAAACCACCGTCTCGCCTCTCCCTCTTCTCCATTGCAAAACCACCTCCTCTCCTCTCCATCATCTCCATTCCAAACCCACCGTCTCGCCTCTCCCTCTTCTCCATTGCAAAACCACCCCGTCTCCTCTCCATCATCTCCATTCCAAAACCACTGTCTCTCCTCTCCCTCTTCTCTATTGCAAGACCAGCGTCTCTCCTCCCATCTTCCAAAGCTAGCACCGGACCACTTAGAAGGACATCTATGGAGAGGATGCAGCAGCGAATCAGGCGGATCGACGGCGGCGACCAGGCAAAGTTAGCCAGGTTGAAGGAGATCCCTACTTGGTTTGACAATGAGTGGGAGATTTCGAGGACGGTGAGGGCCATGTGGCAATGTATGCGAAAGAGCGAGACGATGGCGATGATGGCGGTGATGTACTCCTCAGCGGCAGTCACGCCGCAGTCCTTCGAGTTCATCGAGTATCTCCTCTGGGCGATGGAGCAGACAGATTCGCCCGAGGCGAAAGTCAGGTGGAGGTGGTGGGTGTACAGGTCGAAGGTCGAGCACCCAGAGGATAACGAATCGATCGAGTACGGTGTGTCGTTCGTGAGGGTGCAGAGCCAGGCGGAGCCACATGAGTATTCGTTCTCCCACCGCAAGAGGAGGCCGGATGGCGTGATGTCGCTTCCCCACCGTTCTCCATGGTTCCCTCAACGCTCGCCTCGTTTCAATGACGGTGGTAGGGTTTAAGGTAAGCTTCGCACTAACCTAATCTTCCATCTGCTCATGCTTACAATCAGTGTGACTGCTAATGAAAATCATGCTTACAATCAGTCTCTGAGTACTACGCCAATCACCCTAAAATAGCTCTGGACCTTTGGGTCAAAGTTGTGACACTGTGTACAAATAAATAAAAATAGATTGGTGCTTCTTTGAGAAAAGAGTACTCCCTAGAAAACTGCCAATATAAGCTACTAGTATTTGGTTAGAGGATTTGCTGCCGAGAAAGATCCGTCCACAGAGACTGCCACACATCCCACTACTGGTGGTGGATGCCAATGCGTGCATGGAGCATGGTTGGTGTCGGTAATTTTTACTTGGCACTCGTTGCACTCTGCATATATGCTGGTTCCATCCGTACATTTGTGCAGTTCCACCAAAATGCAGCTGAATAACCATGTTTGCACAGATAATGAAAAACCATGATTACATTATAGTGTCACTAGTTGATGAAACATACACTAATAAATAGAAGAAACTATTGTGATTGTATCATAGTATGTTATGCTGCGCGGGCGAGATGGACCCTGCGACGCCTCATACTGGAAATCGACCCAAGTTTCCCCAATACACCTTCTACCCGTGATGAACATCAGTGTATAGCGATAGTACAACGAGGGGCCTTGAGACATTCCAATCTCTATTTTTGTGCAGGTCAACTAAAATTAAGCACCCCAATTTGCAGAAATGCTTAAACATTAACAATGGGACTAGTTGATGAAACATATACTAACAAAGAGAAGCACTTTCTTTATCTACATTGGAAATAAAAAGATAGAGAGGACACTCGCTCTATTTTAACTATATTATTACTTCATTTTAACACTGGCACTAGGGTCGAGCAGGTGGCAAACAAGGTGTACCGTGCATCGCAAGGATGGAGGCCGGGGGTGCTTAGACTGTGATGCTGAAGCTGGCTCTTTCAATCCCTATCTTCCCCACTGATGTTTCTGCGGTAGCATTTGGGTTGTAATCCAAACTTGGTCGAGCTGGTGTTGCGTCCCCCTACCTGCCTAGCTTATGTGGCAAACTTGTCTCCTGCTAGTACTCAGTCCGCTCTAGTAGTAGTTGCATAACTACCCGTTTACACTGAGATGTTGTCTGATAATGGTTCTCTATGGTTGGGTTTCTTTAATGAAATCGGAGGAAACCCCCTCTTTCGATATATAAAAAATCAGTGCCACTAGCGGTGCCAAAACATTGCCTCAAATTAATAGTGCCACTAGATTAAGGTGCAAAATAATAACATTACTGCTTTATCATGGCAGTGCCAAAACAGTAGCACAAGAGCAGACTCAACATGCAGGATCTTTGGCAAACGGTCAGAATAAAAAGGAACATACCTCGTGATGGGAACCATATCTGTAGTCAATGCCATCATAGAAGGGATGACACCAGTCACCAACATGGATGATTCAATTCATGGGACCTTTTGGTGCAGTTCACCTAAAATGAAGCAATGTCCCATGAGCTAGAAACTTCTTCTTCATTTTTTAAGAAAAGGGCTCCAGCCCAGTTCAATTTCCATCAGAAAACAAAACCCACATAGTTTCTTCTTCATTAGTTGCAATAAATTGAGCAACATCAAGGTTGGTTGTGAAGCTCCTGGAATGTTCAACTATAATTTGGATATCATTTGTGCAGTTCAACTAAGATCAAGCGTGAAATGTAGATCTCTGTTTTCATAAAAAAGGTGGAAAGGAGGGTGACTAACAAGTGATGAAACATACATCAAATGAAAAGAAGCATGTTCCTTATCTGAATGGCAATCCTACTATGACAACCGTTAAATACCACATTACTTTAATGGTGCCATTGCGTCATTTTACCAGCAACATTACATTAACAGCTGCTAAAGAGTTAGTATTTGGGCATGGGAGAGTAGGCGGACCAGGACACTTGCATTTCTAACAAAAAGAAGCAACTTGTCTTAATGGGAAATATAGCAGGACATGAAAAAAGTGCCATTGATTCATATTACTGGAGGCATTACATTGAAAACAACATTGGTTTAACGTGTCCTTACTTTTAAAAGTGCAACTGCTACATTTTACCAGTGGCATTACATAAGAGTGGCTCAGGACAAAAACATCAGAACAGGATATCTCGGTTGGTCCCATTTTTGTTCAGTATGGCCACCTTATACTGTGTGAGGCTACCAAATCTAATTCGGTATAGCCACCTTATATTGAGTTTGTACTGCGTTTCCTTTATTTCCCTATTAGACCAAGGGACCAGTTGGATAGCCAGTCTCTGCTACTTTTCGCCCCCATTATTTCCTCTTTCGACCAAGTCTTAGATTCAGGTAACAAATCTTCCCCCGCCTCCACCCCCTTTCTTCCTTGTTTGAACCAAGTAGAACTAGATTCGAGTGCATGAACTAGTTTTACCTCTTAATAGTAAAAATTTAGGTGGCTTTCGAACAGGCGATCGATCCTATCTATGAGGGGGCCTGAGAAATAGTAAAAGATACAAATGCAGTGACGTCAGGAGCTCGGGAAGTAGAGCAAGGCCGGTTTCGAAGGAACACTACTAGGAAAAGGGCTATAGATGGGATGGACACTAATGGCGCACTGTACATGTGGTGTGCCATTACTAAATACTAATGGCGCACCATGTGTTGGTGCGCCATTAGTGTGTAAATACTAATGGCGCACCACATCCCACGGTGCGCCATTAGTAAAAAAAAATAATTTTTTCAAAACTACTAATGGCGCACCATGGGGGTGGTGCGCCATTACTAGTTTCCCATAGTAATGGCGCACCAGACCCATGGTGCCCATTAGTAGGTTTGAAAAAAAAGTAAAAAAAATAAATAAAATTTGTTAGTAATGGCGCACCAGTGGACAGTGCGCCATTACTAGTTAAAACAAGTAATGACGCATTGTCCACTGGTGCGCCATTACTAAGTTTTTTCAAAAAAAAAGTTCCAAAAGAATTTCAATTTTTTTTTCAAAACTAGTAATGGCGCACCGTGGGGTGGTGCACCATTACTAGTTTAACTAGTAATGGTGCACCACCACACGGTGCGCCATTACTAACTTGGCCCAACACCGAATTCACCCCCCCCCCCCTGGACCGCCTTTTCAGTTTTAAAAAAAATAAAAGAAAATGATGGAAATGTCAAAAAAATAAAATAAAATAAGTTTCCCATGTGATATGTGGTCTAGTTGTTGGGAAAATTTACAAATATGAATTTCAACTTTATTTGCAAAATCTCTCTGAAAATTTATAAAATGGGCATAACTTTTGCATACGAACTCGGATTAAAAAGTTTTTTATATGAAAAATCATCTACTCAAAAAGTTACATCCGAGTTTAACGGGGGGAACCCCGCTAAGAATTTTCAAAATCTCCAAAAACCTAACAGAAAAAAGTTACGGGGCTTTCAAGATCTAGAGGCAAAAAAATTCAAAAAATTTCAAAAAAAATTGGTTTTGAATTTTTTTGAATTGTTTTTCAAAAAATGATACGTAATATGACCAGGAAGTTTGAAGTATTTTTCAAAATTTCATCATAGTCATGAACTTGAACAAAGTCCTAGACATCAACAAGGTATAATAGGATTGATATGCTAGATATATCAACAAGTGCCTGTGAAGTGAGCTGTTGCTGGGGTTGGATAGAACTCTGAAGTTAAGCGTGCTTGGGCTGGAGTAGTGTGAGGATGGGTGACCTTTCAGGAAGTTTGACCACGGAGTATGATTTGACCCGAGATTAAGCATATTGACCCGAGATTAAGCCATATTGACCTGAGATTAAGAAAAAAAATTAAAAAAATTTGAAAAAAAAAATTAAAAAAAATTCTGAAAAAAAATTTGAAAAAGAAATGTTACTAATGGCGCACCAGTGGTGCGCTATTAGTAAAAAATACTAGTGGCGTTCTACTAATGGCGCACCGGTAGTGCGCCATTAGTAGGCAAAACCGGTGCGCCGTTAGTAGGCCTTTTCCTAGTAGTGGAAGTTATACCTGAGGGTCGCCGGGATGTCACTAGGTGGGCGGCGGGAGGCCGGATCTGCCCACACTACGACAGCGAGGAGGAAGGGGTCGGAGGCCCTCCCTAGACAGCGGTGCTTGGGATAGAACGGCAAGGCACGCTGATTGGGACACGCCGGCAGTGGGTAAGAGCCGTCGCCGAGGACGACCGCTTGAACATTGCACCTTCTCACCTTCCCCGGCGGAGAGGATCCGGCTGAATCTGTGACCAGCGGTGAGTAGAGAGATAGAGTGTGGAGGCTCCTGCCTATATAGTGGAGTACTAGTTTTCTTTTGTCTACCGGAGCCGGCTTGACCTCGTCAATGACTGTCGAGAAGTCTTCATGCACATGCCCCGGAGGCACAGTTGTCGTCACTTTGATCTGAAGCACCGGATTATAACATATAACACGAAAAAATGCCACATGACAAGAAACCATAACCTCACTGCTCAAAGGAGACAACATGAATCCCAACGGACAAACTAGAAGAGGATCAAAGCTCAAATTAAAGATAAACTCATAGAAAAGGGGTCCATGGATAGATGTCCTAATTAACATAGCCGGCTTGACCTAGATGGCAGCCGAGTAGTCTTCATGCATGTGCCCCCAATGACCAGCGCCTTGGAGGAACTCAGTTGCCGCTATTTAACCCTCACAGTGATCCGAAGCACATGACACCTAATATTGCGAGATGACAAGAAACCTTTTTTTTAGATTTCTCATCAGAATTACAGCCCTGTACAACACAGCCTGCACGATATGTAGACGATAGCCAATCCAGGCGTGTCTGCTGGATTCGGGCCACATGCATGGACGAACTGATCTCCCGTGTCATGCAGGGATCATCCAGGCACCAACGTATGTACAACACTTCTCTAGTACTATCGCTTGTCTCTCCCTTCTATTAACTCACCCGACTTGCGGGGCCGGGGAGTGTGCCTATGGTCAGTTCTCAATTGCGGTCCCACATGTGTGTGCAAACGCAATATGACACGCGTTCCATTCAGAGAGCGGCATGCCAGAGCAACCGACCGTCTGGGGTGCGACGCAAATGTGAGGGTGTGTTGTATACTCCGTACATGTGTACGGCCGTTTTCTTGAGGCTTTGCTCCATGGCGCAATCCTTGGATACAAAATTAGTATGATGTACTATTTAAAAGTCGAGGGTGGGGCTTTTCCCGCGCGGTAGGCGGGGCACTTCCACCTAGTCGGTTCGACAGAGACGCGAGAAGATGAGGGAGTAGACTACTGCAAACGTAGGGCTGTGTGATTTGACAGCGAGTTACTGTTGGACAGGTGGGGCCCCCTTGATTTGACTTGCCATTACCATTTTAACTGCGGCGCTACGACCGGCGTGAGTCTCCCGATTCCTCACCACCTCCATGGTATACATGTGCCTCTCCCAATGCTCCACCATGTAAAGGCTGGCTCTTGCATGAGAGCACACTCCTCCACTTTTTCCTTGCCTCTTTCCTCCACATATGCATAAATGCCATGTAAGCGGGCTTATAGCCCACTATTGTACTTGCTCGTACAGGTGCTAACCCTGCCACATAGGCATAAACTCTGATGTGGCAAGTTAATTAAGAATAGAGAGACTCGTTTGGTGACCCTAGGAAGAAATGGTGCTAAGCGCATGTACCTAGGTGAAAGACAATTTTGAGTCTATAGCTAATTAAATGAAGCAAACATAGCAACAAAAAATTAAGCACCTATGCATTGGGGACTTGAGTTGCTAAGCCATTTAATGCCCTTAGCACCTCATCTAAGCACAATTTCATTGGCAGAGGTCACTCCTTGGCAAATGCAATAAATACTACGAATAAAGAGATAGAGAGAAGTAAAAAAATACTCTTATAGCCAACCTTATAGCTAACCTTGTTGTATGAGTGACTAAGTGATGACTATGTATGACATGCCAACATCAGATAGCCTAACACACCATGTTAAATCTCTAAGGGCGCGACCGTGCGAGTGAGGCGATGGTCGTGGTAGGCACGACCATGATACGGTCTGCTGGCAGCCCTTGGATCTGAGATCAAATGGTCGCATGCTAAGTTGCTGAAAATATGCAGAATAACCCTCCAGGATAGGATATTCACCCATAGGTCTAGAACCACGCCATGCAACCGTTCGATCTCAGATCCAAGATCTCTCGAAAGCCCTGAAAGCACAAGTGCTCCCTGGGTGATTTTGGTAATTAATGTCAACATATCTCTTGTTGGACTAACACTTTTATCTAGTACTCCCTCCGTAAACTAATATAAGAGCGTTTAGATCACTACTTTAGTAATCTAAACGCTCTTATATTAGTTTACAGAGGGAGTATATTTCACATGAGTTCAACAGTGGAGTGGCGTGGACAAGAGGATGTGGAACCCCTTCAAGATGCTAAGGACAGAAGATTGGCAAAAGCTCAAAAGCTCAAGACTCTACATTTTCATTTTAGTGATTCAAGATCACATTGAGTCCATAGGAAAGCCAATACTATTAAAAGGGGATGAGGTGTTGCTTAATGGCTTTCTTTCTCAAAGTGCTTAGTGATATGCCCCAAAGCCCTCAACCACTTTCTCATATCCACATATGTCCCAAACCAAAAGTTAAACTCGGCCCCACCGATGTGACCTATCCGACGCCACCGAGTTCATTTGACATAGCCACTGCCAGAAACCCTAGTCAGTTCGATCTCACCGATGGGATCTTGGTCTCAGCGAGATGGGCTTGCAAACTCTCTGTTACCTGTTGCAATTATTTTGGTCCCACCAAGATATGCAATCGGTCCCACCGAGTTTGCTTGACCAACTCTCTGTTTAGCTTATTACCAAAATCGGTCCCACCGAGTTTGTGTAATCGGTCAAACCGAGTTGAGGTTTTACCCTAACCCTAGCACATCAGTCCCACTGAGTTGACATGTCGGTCCCACCGAAAAGCCTAACGTTCACATTTTGAACTAAATCGGTCTGACCAAGTTTCATGATTCTGTCCCACCGAGTTTGGTGAATTGTGTGTGACGGTTAGATTTTGTGTGGAGGTTATATATACCCCTCCACCCACTCTTCATTCGTGGATAAAGCCATCAGAACATGCCTACACTTCCAGCATACATTTTGTGAGAGAGAATCACTACTCATGTGTTGAGACCAAGATATTCCATTCCAACCACAAGAATCTTGATATCTAGCCTTCCCCAAGTTGCTTTCCACTCAAATCTTCTTTCCACCAAATCGAAATCAGTGAGAGAGAGTTGAGTGTTGGGAATACTATCATTTGAAGCAGAAGAGCAAGGAGTTCATCATCAACACACCATCTATTACCTTTTGGAGAGTGGTGTCACCTAGATTGGTTAGGTGTCACTTGGGAGCCTCCGTCAAGATTGTGGAGTTGAACCAAGGAGTTTGTACGGGCAAGGAGATTGCCTACTTTGTGAAGATCTGCCCTAGTGAGGCAAGTCCTTCGTGGGCGATGGCCATGGTGGGATAGACAAGGTTGCTTCTTCGTGGACCTTTCGTGGGTGGAGCCCTCCGTGGACTCGCCCAACCGGTACCCTTCGTGGGTTGATGTCTCCATCAAAGTGGATGTACGATAGCACCTCCTATCGGAACCACGGAAAAAATCTCCGAGTCTCCAATTGCGTTTGCATACTCCAATCCCATCCCTTTACATTCTCGCAAATTGCATGCTTTACTTTCCGCTGCTCATATACTCTTGCCATGCTTGCTTGATATGTATTGTGAATGTTTAAACTTGTGCTAAACCTCCACCTTAACTTGAAGAAATTCAAAACTGCTACTTTTCTATGTTGAGGGTCTAATCACCTCCCCCCCTAGACACCTCTTCTCGATCCTTTCAAGCATGTATCATGGGAGAATGGAAAGCTTCGGATCACCTATAATTTTCCCGACGCTTGACATGACATCAAAAGCGATTTAATTGGGTGCTGATTAGACATGACATCTAATTGGGCCCCCATAGTATTGTGCATGAATCCATTTATCCACCAGGCAAGCCACTACCCTGCTGTTTGCACGCCCCACTCAACATTTTTACAATCGAAAAACTGTTGTCAGTTCGCTCCTACTCACCCCCGGACGTCCTTTAACATTACGGCAGTTCACTCCTAGTCGTCCCGTCCTTTCACATTATGGCAGTTCCACTAATCATAATCCTCCTCCCAAATCCATGGCGTCCCAAATCTCCATGATCGGCAGTGAGTACAGGGTTAGAACCATCACCGGCGATGAGTTCGACGTCATCTACACCCGTTCTTCTGCGACGGTCAAAGGATGCCTTGCTCGCTTCATATGCATGTTTGAAACCTCAAATGATGAGTGGGTCGCTGGGCTAGATGTTGAGTACACCACAACCCTGGACAAAGAGAAGAATCTAAAGGAGGAAGAGAAGATGAAGCCCGCCGTGATCCAGGTTTGCGTGCATGACTTATGCTTGGTCTACCACATATGCCATGCCGACGTTGAGTGCGAGGAATTTAAGAACTTCTTCAAGGACGGCGTAGTCTAATTCATTACTGTAGACTTTACAAACGACAGAACAGTCCTAGGTCAGATAGGCCTCGTTGTAGGCAAGCCCTTCGACCTCCAGAAGAATGGGTTGGTGCCCTCCCATGATCAGCCTTCAATGCTAACCCTGGCAGGAGCCATGGTTCATCCTTCATATGGTAAACTGAAGAAACCTCCGCCCAAGTTTCATCATGCATGGCAGTGGAATGTACTAGATATAGACCACATCCACTATGCTACAATGGATGCCTACCTTTGTTTCAATATCTACAAGGGTTGGATCAAGAGCAAGAGCCAAGTGTGCGGTTCAAGCAAAGAAGTATCGGCCAAGAGGAAGAGGGACAAGGACGAAGTCGAGCACTTGGACGAGGAGTACGAGTAAGGTGGCAGTGTTGTTGCTCATGGTGGTTCTAATGCAGTGTCTAACAGATTAGTTGCTTAGTTTAATTTCAGGTGTGCTTAGTTTTATTTGAGGGGTGTGTTGTGCTGAGCGCCCAGCAAAACTATTTTATGTTCCTTCTTGTTACTTTAACTCTTCAGTACGTGCATACTAGTATTTCTTACAGTTCATGTTTTAGTTGGTATAGTACTACCACTCGTTCCTTCACATTATATACGTAAAAGATATATGGTCAACATCATATAGCCAGCAGTTTAGTTGTCAAAGATTTTCAGGGTGCTTAGTTTTGTCAAAGAATTTCAGGGTGCTTAGTTTTATTTGAGGGGTGTGTTGTGCTGGACACCATTATTGTGACCCAAAACTCTTTTGCCATGTTATAATGACATAAATACCGATGGACCAACATTCCAGATCTCCCTCTATCTCACTACAGTAAAATAAAGTGTGGGGCCTACTTGATCCAACATCGTTCTTATTATCCTATAAAATTATTCGCTTGGTTAGTCCTGACAAGCGGGACCGCACTTATCATTGTGAGAATCGGCTTATTTTTGTCATATAACATGGTTAGCGGGTTTGACGTAAAAATAACAATGTCTAATGGCATTTTTAAGCAAACATCTAACTTAACGATGGCATTTTTGAGATATCTAATTGCATTTTTGAGCAGGCATCTCATGGATCGATGGAATTTTTGAGTAGTTGTAACTTCTAATGGCAAAACTGAGTAGTGATACACAACTAGTGGCATAAATAATAAGAATCCAAGAATTAAATAGGTATTCTAATTTCTTTAATAGAATTTAGCACCCCATTTAAGCACGTGCTAGGTTTTTTAATAGTACTATATGCATAATTTGGCGACGAGCGCTCTCTATATGTACCACCTTTTTTCTTTAATTTCATCTTGTTAGTCGTGCTCCATGGCGCAATCCATCGATACTACAGGGCTGTTTGGATTGTGACTATGTTTGTCTTATGTTGCCACTTTATTTTTTCCATACTTGCCACACTTGCCTAACTTGAGTTGTTCAAATTGTTAGCCACACTTTGGCTTGACTAAGGGAATCTTTCCACACTTCTTGTATCTATTACATGTGGGGATCACTGCTCATAAAAAAATTCTTGCCTTAGGTGTGGCTAGAACCAAACACCCACCTAACTTGGCCAAACTTGCCTAAGGTGACGTGTGGCAATATGTGGCTGGAAACCAAACAGCCCCTACTACTGTACAAAAGTATACATTCTTAAAAGGCTAGAGGGTGGGGCAGTCTAGCTTGGTCGATTTCAAGAGAGGCAAGGGCCTTTCTGATTTGACGGTTCATTACTGCTGGAAGGCCGGGTCTTGTGATTTGACTGCTCGTATAAATGTGCCGACGACCTAAGGAGGAGCAAATAACCGTGCGGTATACTCAAATTTTCCACTAGAGTACGACGAAGGAGCACGAAACGCGGCAGCCCAGTGCCATATGGAGATAAAAAATGATCTAATTTGCTAGTCATCTCATTGTTAGCATTGTTCTATTCATGCCTCGCAGAGAACATGACACGTGCGGCGAAACACCCAAAGCAAAAGAAGAAACATAGGAGCAAAATAAGAAGCAAGATTATCACCCCAAAAAAAGAAGGAAGACACACACACAAAGTCTGGGGCGCTGCTCTCTACTACATGAAGGGTTGCTGGCCGCGGAGTCGTAACTGCTTCTTCATCGCCTCCACGACCTCCATCTCCTTGCGTGTCTCCTCTGCCATCTTCTTCATTCTGTCCATGACGTAGGATTTCTCGACGCGAGCCTTCATCATCTGTTCTACGGCTGCATTATGTACCTTGACAGCAGCCGGGTGCTCTATGCGGAGCTTCACCAACTCCTCCTTTTGTTCCATGACGAGGGCCTACAGCATCTTCATCGAGGAAGTACTCTTCTCATGCAGCTTCTTCCAGGCAGCGTTCTCCTCCTTTAGCAGGTCGAGCTCGTGGCAGAGCTTCGCCTTGTCCTCCTGAAGTTGCAGGATTTCGCCGGTCACCTTCTTCTCCGAGGCAATGCTCTTCTTCAGCAGCATCACCAAGCCGGCGGTCAACTCCCCCTGCTCATTGAGCTCAGCGGGCATGTCGTCGAGGCTCTCCTTCAGCAGCTCCACCAAGCCGTGGATGAACTCCTTTCGCTTATTGAGGTGCTTACTGAGCTGATCGGGCATGCCGTCAAGGGAAAAGACTCCAGCGCCGCCAGCTCGGCATGTTCGCCTCCGCGGCTAGGGCGCTCCTGGTAGCCATCGCCTGCCCGTGAGAGATCTTTCGAGGTCTCTACGAGGCGGCGAGCCCTCTTTTTTTTTGCAGCCTTGGTTGCAGCTCCCTTGTTACGAGTAGTTCTCAACACAGAGCTCTGCACACCGACAATGGCAAGGACGGACAAATAAGAAGGACTTATGAGGAGGAAGGTAGAGTAATTTTTGGTTAGGTAGTTCCCCTTTTTATAACCTAAGTACTAGCACTAGTACTAAAACCTGCATAGTGGGAACACATTCAGGTTTGGTACGTACTAGTAGGTGTGAGCAGGCTTGCACTTAATTGTAGCACTAGTACTTTGGAATGTGATGGGAACAAGGTAAATATTAATTGATGGTTTTGGTTTTGAGGCCCGAAACGGCTCCTGATGAGTTTAGTGGAACATAAATTTCAAGTACTCCTTCCATCTCAGTTTACAAGGCTTGCACATGTATCTAGGTCGTCAATGTAACTTATATAAAATAAATTGTTTAACATAAAAATATGTCATTAAAAATAGAGTATTTGAAGTTTGTAATGATATATTTTTCGTAATGTATGCCTCTTATTAAGTTGGTCAAATTAACGACCTAGGTACACGTGCAAGACTTGTAAACTGGGATAGAGGGAGTACTACACTGCTCAAATGCGGTTGCACAAGTCAGTGATGTAACTGGTCATACATGTCAGACCAAGCCGATGTGTGTCCCTTTGGTGAGAAGCGGGTCCGACCGACCGTAAAGTATTACGCGATGGAGACTTCTGGTTGTGGCTTCAGTTGAATTTCACGACCAAGCATTCTAAAACTAGTGATAAATCAATTACCATCTTTTTCCAAACGACCAAGTATTTTCACAGGAATACAATACATATAGATGGAGTGATTATCAAGGTTGCAAACCAACATGGCGTTGCAAGTTCACTGCAGAAGCAACCGACTAGGTCACTGCATCGCTGGCGGGGAAGGAGGGTGAGGGAGTCCCGGATTATGGAGTGTCCGGATAGCCGAACTATCATCTTTGGCCGGACTCCCGGACTATGAAGATACAAGATTGAAGACTTCGTCCCATATCCGGATGGGACTTTCCTTGGCGTGGAAGGCAAGCTTGGCGATACGGATATGTAGATCTCCTACCATTGTAACTGACTCTGTGTAACCCTAACCCTCTTTGGTGTCTATATAAACTGGAGGGTTTTAGTCCGTAGGATGAACAACAATCATACCATAGGCTAGCTTCTAGGGTTTAGCCTCTCTGATCTCATGGTAGATCTACTCTTGTACTACCCATATCATCAATATTAATCAAGCAGGAGTAGGGTTTTACCTCCATCGAGAGGGCCCGAACCTGGGTAAAAACATCGTGTCCCTTGTCTCCTGTTACCATCCGCCTAGACACACAGTTCGGGACCCCCTACCCGAGATCCGCCGGTTTTGACACCGACATTGGTGCTTTCATTGAGAGTTCCTCTGTGCTGTCACCGTCAGGAAGGATGCCTCATCCCGTCTATAAAGACGGCACCATTGCTAAAGGAGCTTTGTCCACCGGCCAAACTCTCCGGCTAGGCGGTTCTCTTATGACCGCCTGTTCGGCCGCCGCGCCGACGATGACTTCTCGGGTCATCGAAAGCAATCTTCACATTAACTCGGAACTTGCCGAGCAGCTAGATCCGATGGAGCTCTCCTCAAACAAGCTCTTGGATCGCATCGCCGCCCTGGGAGTCGCTATAGACTCCGATCAGATTGGGCCTAAAACCGATCTGAGAGAGATCAACTCTCCCCAGGTTACCCACCACGTTGCTGTGGTGGAGGAACAATATGGCGACCCTTCTTCTATCCTAAGGACTAGCTATGTCCGGATTCCCGACCCCTCCATGCCGGATACCCGCGGAGGGACGGACGTCACTCAAGTACTGAACCTAAAGTCAGGCAGCGGGCTGGATTCATTGGACAACATCCAAAAACCC
This sequence comes from Triticum aestivum, assembly GCF_018294505.1. Lineage (NCBI taxonomy): Eukaryota > Viridiplantae > Streptophyta > Magnoliopsida > Poales > Poaceae > Triticum > Triticum aestivum. Next base: position 137,038,147 of record NC_057807.1, read on the forward strand.
AAATTTCCAAGTTCGGAAACTTCTTGGCCCCTGAGTCTTAGATTGGACGGGGTTCCAAATTTAATTCCACCCCATCAGATTTTGGGTTCCGGCAGACCCTTGTGGTTCGAACACTGGGGTGCGCGCAGAGACCTCGCCCTCTACCAACCTGCACCCCGCTGAATCGCTAGGATCTAAGCTATGGAAAGAACAGCACAAGAGACACAGGGTTTATACTAGTTCGGGCCACCATTGTGGTGTAATACCCTACTCTAGTTTGTGGTGTGGTGGATTGCCTCTTGGGCTGATGATGATGAACAATACAAGGAAGAACAGCCTCGCGAGGGTCTGTTCTTGGCTGGGGGATGAGCTGCTAGGAGGAGCTCAGTCACCCTTCTCTCTCTCTCTCTCTCTCTCTCTCTCTGTGATGCTACTGTATTGCTCTCCTCGAGATCTCTCTAGATTCTAGATCTCTCTCCATCCTCTACCCTGTGGGTGGCTAGTCCTATTTATAGGCAAAGGCCCTGGGCCTCTTCCCAAATATTGAGCGGGAAGGGCGCCAACAATTGGCCATTTTGAAGGGGAACATCTGGTACACTTATCCTGACTAAGGTTGGTCCTCGCCCGCCAAAGGCTCTGGTGGTGACGCCTGCTTGGGCTCCACAATGACATCCTTCCTGCCGTTGGGCTGGTCTTGGTCTCGTTGCACCGAAATGGGTGCTTTTGCTTGATGCTCTCACCTGCGCTTGCTCCCTTTGCACCAAAGAGGAAAGGAGGACACTGCGCGGGCTGGCGCCCGCCTGGCGCCCTTGGTCGTCATGGCTTGCATCATGGGCACCTCGTGAGGTACCCGGCCTTGATCTCTCCACCTCCTCGTGAGCCAGCCTGATGAGGCCGTGCCTGAAGAGGCTCCGTGTCATCCACCCCGCGAGGCTTTGGCCCCTCGCGAGGATCTTGGGCTTGTGTTGATGAAGATGGGCCTTGCTGGGCCCCTCCTTGAGCCATGATGCAGGATGCAGGCAGGAAAGTCTGGGGACCCCCGTTCCCAGAATGCCGACACACACAACCACCCAAACATAAGCGATCTATCCCGAATCCGGCAAGAGCACGCTGAAACAGTACACCATTACTGGGCCAGATTCCTCCTGGTTATGGACAGGATAAAGGACTGCCGCGAGGAAGACGCAATTTCATTTTTCTGCAATAATTGCACGGACAAGGGAATCCTAAACGCCATAAGTCGTCGTGAAATTACACGCTTTGCCGACTTGGCGTCCATGGTACGAAAGTACTGTGCGACGGAGAGTGCCTAGAAAACCGAAACCAAATTTTGGGATAATCCGGCCCTGAATACAATCCTAGTCCGAAATAAAAGGGTGCATCATCGCCAGGCACGTGGGTTAAATACCAAAAAGCAAAAAAAAACCTAAAGGGCAGGGAACCGTACTGGAGGGATGGCTCAATTGACCCTGCAAAATCCATAGTACAGAAGGTGCCACTCCAACTCATAGCCTTCGAGCATGTTGGATACTATGGCAGGTAGCCAAAAGTGGCGAAGAGCTCCTAGCTCCAGAGCACCAGCCCAGCAATACCAGTACGGTATTAACAGTCTTCGAGACTTTCGCATAAAATAATATGCGGAAATGAACACTCCGCAGCCTTGCCGAAGTCTACCAAGTAGCGACAATAAACCCATGGAGTGACACGGCTATTACCTTTAATGCCAGTGACGAATGTAAATTCCGAACAGCCCGAGCACCAGCCGCATTGGTCCTCAGTCCAATAGTGGTCTTGGTCTCACCGAAATGGGTGCCTTTGCTTGATGCTCTCACCTGCGCTTGCTCCCTTTGCACCAAAGAGGAAAGGAGGACACTGCGCGGGCTGGCGCCCGCCTGGCGCCCTTGGTCGTCATGGCTTGCGTCATGGGCACCTCGTGAGGTACCCCGCCTTGATCTCTCCGCCTCCTTGCGAGCCAGCCTGATGAGGCCGTGCCTGAAGAGGCTCCGTGTCGTCCGCCTCGCGAGGCTTGGCCCCTCGCGAGGGTCTTGGGCTTGTGTTGATGAAGATGGGCCTTGCTGGGCCCCTCCTTGAGCCACGCCGTAGGCCGCAGGCAGGCAAGTCTGGGGACCCCCGTTCCCAGAACGCCGACAGTAGCCCCCGGGCCCAAGGCGCGCCCGGACTTGGCCGCGCAGAGAGGCGAAAGGGCAAGGGCGAAGCGCCGCGGGCCCTAACAGTCTGCGGCCTTGGGCTCCTAGTGGCGGTTGAGTGGACGTGGGCGTCTCCACTTCCCCATGACGCCTCGGCATTTGTGTGCATTGGACAAGTCCCCGCATGCAAAGTGGGTTATGATTACCTGCGATCGTGGAGACTAACGGTTGGCCTTCGCCGGCCATAAGTACGGGACGGCGTGCGTCCCTCCAGTTAATTTCTTCTTGCTTCTCCTTCTTCTAGGTCCTTGCTCCGTCTTGCTGCAATGGCTCCGATCCGCCGGTTTTCTGCGGCAGAGAAGGGAAAGGCTCCCCGAGAGGGACCAGATCCGCTCCCGCCGAAGAAACGGCTCACCCTCTGCCACCGGGACGAGGGTGCCCTCCAGGTGGTGTCGAGGCCTTGGTGCAAGTGGCCACCGCCGGGGTTCCCGCTTCCTTTGTACACCCACATCAAGGGCTCCGAAGGAGGTGATGCCGAACGCCGTGGGCGATGCCGCCGTCGGCGCCGATGGGTCACGAAGGTGTGGGTTGTTCCTCCTGGAGTCCACACCGAGGGCTCCTCCCGAGAGTTCATGCTCCACGCCGCCATGCCTCCTCAGTCTTGGATTCTCCTACCTCCCTTCTTCGCCTCCATCATTCCGCAGGGAGAACTCCTAGAGCTCTGGCTGCAGCACACCGGCTGCAGTGCCCTCGCGACCGAGGCAGAGGTCGCGGTCGTTGCCCCAGGCGAGGCTTTCATGACTCGAGGCTGGGGCGAAATTGCCCGAGTTTGCAGGACAAGGGGCGCCTTCACGATCCACTTGGAGTACGATGGCGCTTCGATGATGTTCTTCAAGGTCTTCGACGCGAATGGGCGCCGGCTGGAGTGCTGCCCCGGGAGAGGTGGTCGGGGCCCTGCTACGGCGAGGGCTAGGCCCGCCGACCGCTCCCTTGGAAGCTCCTCAGGCGTCGGAGGCGTCGGAGGATCCAGCGACTCCGGCGAGCTCTTCGCGTCTTTGGAGACAAGCGACGACAGCTACGAGCCCCCGAGCCGGCACCGCTCCCGGAGCAGGGCGGGCTCGTCAGGCCGTCGCCACCTCTGATCTGGATGGGGTTGGCGCTGGTGCTTGACGGCCCACCGTTGATGATGGCGTCTTTTGCTGGGGGCGCGTAGTTAGCACTCTTTAGGATCCGTTCCCTGCGAGGAATCAAATATGCGCCCCGTGGGGGCTTGTAAGGTGCCTATGATCCTGTTTGTTAATATAACCCTTGCCATAGTATAGTGCGAGTTGCTTATTCCATTTTAGCTCAGTTCTCCCTTTCGAACCTCGCGAGGGCTAGACGCTCTATGCCGACAGGTCCCAGTCCCAAGGCGGCATCAGCCGTCGCTGGTATGCCAGGTCGCGATGCCGAGGTCAAGGCCAGGAGGTGAGCGACCCGGGGTCCGGTAAGAGCCCCTGAGTCGCGATGCTCAGGAGGTCCCCTTTGGCGCTCAAGCAGCCATCGTTTGGTGCAAAAGGAGAGCAATGTTGCTAACACGGGATTGTATCATGTGTGGGGATGGTGTTACGATAGCTGGCGCTTCCGAGCGGTGACTTATCTCGAGAATCGGGGACCGCTCCCTGGTGTGTCGCCGGGTCTGTGCATCGGCAGGTGTGAAGTTGCTTGGCGAGGTCCTCGCGTGTCCCTCCCCTCTCGCCTCTGCTCCCCTTTCTGCTCTACGTCCTCGGGTCCCGGCCCTTGAGCGAGTCTTAGCCGTCGCTGGTATGCCAGGTTGTGATGCCGTGGACAAGGCCAGAGGGTGAGGGCTGGAGAGCCAGTAGGAGCCCTGAGTCGTGATGCTCAGGCACCCCCCCCCTTTAACGTGCAAGCGGTTCACGCGGGTGAGAGAGAAGGAGACACCGCAAGGGCCTCGCCTGACGCTGCTCCTCTGGGAGATCCTGTAGACCCATCATAGAAAGAACGAGGGGTTGCCATGACAATTGACAGTCAGCCGTTGGTTGCTCTGGAGGGGTGATGAGGCACTGAAGGCTTGACGAGGTGGCGCTATGTGGAGCTGCCGCGGCCAGAGCTCAGCCATTTAGGTTTGTCGGTGTTGCAGGGACGGACCCATGCGCAAGCGCCGTGCCAATTTAGGAGCAGCTCCATTAGTTGGTGTCAGTTGAGCGGGCAACTAGGTCAAACACATTAGTTGCGAAGGAGTGAATTCATTCAAATAGATGCTGGGAAGGCGGACATCGCCGGGTCTGGCCCGAGCGACTTGGGGATGATGCAGCCCGAGGGGCACCCCCAACAAGGTAAGCTAACAACACGTAATAAAAGGGATACATGCCGCAGGGACAGACCCATGCGACCTGGGAATAATGCAGCCCTGGGGGGCGCTCCCAGCTGGAAATGAAACTTGAAAGATGTCACCTGATGACGTTGAGGACGAAGGGGTGTTGGTGTAGCAGACTCGGTGGGCTGCGGAAGCCGATCCTCACGAGCCCCCAGGCCAAGGGGCCTCGGGAGGCTCCGGAGGCTCTGGTGGCTCCTCACGGGCCATCTCCATCTCCGCCAGGGCTGCGGAACGCCTGGCCTCTTGAGCCTCCATGATGCCCCTCATGAGGTGCTGGTACGTGGCAGCCGCGCTCGGCAAGCCGTAAGGCATGCGAATGTAGCTGTGGGGTAGACCTTCGTAGCGCCCCACTCGCGAGGGCTAGAGGCGCTCTTGAGAGGCGACTCGGTTGAGCCCTGGTATGTCAATGCAGACACGCAGCCCACCATCCTCGCCTGGATGGGGAGCCACAGCGGGTAGGCGGCGGCTGCCTCTCATGACTCTTGACTCTTGTAGCTCCTGAGTGGCCTTGCTGACGAACTCCTGAGGGTTTGGCCCTCCTTGCCTCGCTCCTTCTTGAGGGAAACGTGCTTCGAAGCACGCCTCCAAGTGGTCCCCAAGCGCCTCCCTCGTGACCTTGGCAAGATTGGTGGCCCTCCAGGGAGAGCCCCCGAGCCCTGCCTGAGGAGGGCGCTGGGCGCGCTTTCCTATGCGATGGAAGGAGGGTCCCCCTGGGCAGGCGCGGGCCCTGAGGGGCCTGCCTCCCGAGGGTCCGGGCCGTACGATGTCTTCTTCTTCTTGGGGGTGGTCTCGGGAAGCCTCCTGCTTCCGCGATCCGGGTCTTCCAGAGACGCGGCCTGAAAGGCTCGCTCCAGGGAACACACCACGTCTTTCTCTTCACAGGGCACCGTGATGACTCCGCCACTTCCTGGCATCTTGAGGACGTTGTAGCCGTGATGAGTCACGGCCTTAAACTTGGCCAGCGCTGGGTACCCGAGGATGGCATTGTATGGCAGGCGAATGTGGGCGACATCAAAGTCGATGAGCTCGGTGCGGTAGTTGTCGCGTGCCCCGAAGGTGACAGGGAGGCGGACCTGCCCAATCGGGACGGTGCACCCGTAGGTGACTCCGGAGAAAGGCTTGGTTGGCTGAAGCTGATTGTAGGGCACTTGGAGATCGTTGAATGTGTCCACGGACAGGACGTTGAACCCTGCCCCGCCATCGATGAGGGTCCTGGTGACCAGCACATTGCTGATGATTGGGGAGCAAAGCATCAGGAGGACTCCGGCTGTGGCCGCGCACTTGAGCTGGTCCGCTGAGCTAAACGTGATGGCGCACGCCGACCACCTGAGAGGGCGCGTGGCTTCGAGCTTGGGGAGGACTGCATTTACTTCGCGGGTGAACTGCTTGAAGATGCATTGAGAGGCTGGGGCTTGAGCTCCGCCCAGGATGCAGGCGATCGCACGCGGCTCCTGGAAGCCCCCAGCCCCTTCATCCTGATGACGGTCCTCGTTTCTCCTGGGCTGCGGAGGCAGCGGAGGGAGGCATGCGTTGCCTTGCGGGCGATCCTCGCGAGGCTGATCCCTCCAGTCTCCCTCGCGAGGTGGGTCTTGCCAACGATCCTCACGAGGTCGATCGCGCCACCCTTGGCGTGGGCCGCGGTCTTCCCAGCGGCCTGCGTTCCTTCCTCCTCCTCTTCTGTAGCCCCGGTCACTGCGGTCGGGACGCCGGATCCTTCCTTCCGGCACGGCTCGGAGCTCTTGGCATTCGTTGGTGTTGTGGGTTTGGAGGTCGTGGTACACACAGTACCGGCTGCCCTTGGAGGATTCGGGCTGATCTCTGCCCCGCTTGGTGTCCGGTTCTGCTGCGAGCATGGCAACCCCCTTGCGCTTCACATCCTTGGCCTTGGGTTTCTTCTCTTCTGGGTCTACGGCAGGCAGCTCGAGGAGGGAGAGACATCCTTCCTTAGCTCTGGCGCACTTGGTCGCCAAGTTGAACAGCTCCAAGGAAGTGCACAGGTCTTTATGCATTGCCAGCTCCTCCTTCATCTTGACATCACGCACGCCGTCGGAGAAGGCTGAGATGATGGCCTCCTCGGTCACCTTGGGAATCTTGAGGCGTGCGTTGTTGAAGCGCTGGATGTACTTCTGCAGGGTCTCTCCTGGCTGTTGCTTGATGCGGCGCATGTCGCTCACGGTGGGCGGCCGGTCGCGAGTACCTTGGAAGTTGGCGATGAAGCGGGTGCACATCTCGTCCTAGGAGGAGATCGTGCCTGGAGCCAGGTTCAGGAGCCAGGTGTGGGCCCCGTCCTTGAGCGCCATGGGAAACCAGTTCGCCATGACCTTCTCGTCTCCGTTGGCAGCTTCGATGCCCAGCTCATAGAGCTGGAGGAATTCTGCAGGGTCTGTCGTACCGTCGTAGCAAGGAGGCAGGTCCGACTTGAACTTCTCGGGCCACGCGACACTGCGTAGCTCAGCGGTGAAGGCGCGACAGCCTGCCGTGGCCACGGGAGGCCTTGGGTGACGAAGAGCCTGGTCTTGCGGGTCCTCATGCGCTGCAGCTGGGAGCAGCACGGGGTCTTGGCGTGCGGGAGCAGGAACGTGGTCGCGACGTGCTGGAGCGGGGAGCACCCGGGCAGCTTCTTGCGGGTGTGGGACTTCTTGGCAGCTCTGCTCTTGCCGAGCTGGCATCTGACGGAGCGGGTTCCGCCCAAGGGCCACACGCCTTGGAGCCAGGGCGCCTTCTTGGGGAGGAGGCGGCTGGGGCGCCCCCGGAGCTTCGTCGCCCGCGCAGGGCGGAGTGCGGTGCAGCGGAACGGATGGCGCGGAAGAGCCCCCTGCGGCATGGACGAGCTCGGCGACGTGGTCGAGCCATTCCTCGTAGACGTCACCGATGGGACGGTAGCACAGGAGCTCGTTCGCCGCGATGAGCATAGCTCGAGCCTCCATGGGTGCGCGGAGCATGCGGGACGAAGAATCAGCTGGGGTGAGCGTGGGAGTAGCGGTGCAGCCGTCTTGCCGCACGGACGGATGCTGAGACGACGCTTGCTGCTCGTTCTCCGCCGGGCCGGTGGCGGCGTTGACGGCAGGTGACGGGGAACGACAAGGACGCCCGCCGATGGGCGCCATCTGGGCGACGCGAGAAGCGAGAGCGGCTCGGCGCTCGGCACGGGCCCGACGAGCGTCACACATGGACGCGATGGTTGGAGGAGAACAGGGCGGTGGAAGACGAATTCTGGCGCACCCCTACCTGGCGCGCCAAATGTCGGATTTCGGGTTCTGGCAGACCCTTGTGGTTCGAACACTAGGGTGCGTGCGGAGACCTCGCCCTCTACCAACCTGCACCCCACCGAATCGCTAGGATCTAAGCTATGGAAAGAACAGTACAAGAGACATAGGGTTTATACTAGTTCGGGCCACCATTGTGGTTTAATACCCTACTCTAGTTTGTGGTGTGGTGGATTGCCTCTTGGGCTGATGATGATAAACAATACAAGGAAGAACAGCCTCGCGAGGGTCTGTTCTTGGCTGGGGGGATGAGCTGCTAGGAGGAGCTCAGTCACCCTTCTCTCTCTCTCTCTCTCTCTGTGATGCTACTGTATTGCTCTCCTCGAGATCTCTCTAGATTCTAGATCTCTCTCCATCCTCTACCCTGTGGGTGGCTAGTCCTATTTATAGGCAAAGGCCCTGGGCCTCTTCCCAAATATTGAGTGGGAAGGGCGCCAACAATTGGCTATTTTGAAGGGGAACATCTGGTACACTTATCCTGACTAAGGTTGGTCCTCGCCCGCCAAAGGCTCTGGTGGTGACGCCTGCTTGGGCTCCACAATGACATCCTTCCTACCGTTGGGCTGGTCTTGGTCTTGTTGCGCCGAAATGGGTGCTTTTGCTTGATGCTCTCGCCTGCGCTAGCTCCCTTTGCACCAAAGAGGAAAGGAGGACACTGCGCGGGCTGGCGCCCGCCTGGCGCCCTTGGTCGTCATGGCTTGCGTCATGGGCACCTCGTGAGGTACCCCGCCTTGATCTCTCCGCCTCCTTGCGAGCCAGCCTGATGAGGCCGTGCCTGAAGAGGCTCCGTGTCATCCGCCCCGCGAGGCTTGGCCCCTCGCGAGGATCTTGGGCTTGTGTTGATGAAGATGGGCCTTGCTGGGCCCCTCCTTGAGCCACGCTGCAGGCCGCAGGCAGGAAAGTCTGGGGACCCCCGTTCCCAGAACGCCGACACACACGCCCACCCAAACATAAGCGATCTATCCCGAATCCGGCAAGAGCATGCTGAAACAGTACACCATTACTGGGCCAGATTCCTCCTGGTTATGGACAGGATAAAGGACTGCCACGAGGAAGACGCAATTTCATTTTTCTGCAATAATTGCACGGACAAGGGAATCCTAAACGCCATAAGTCGTCGTGAAATTACACGCTTTGCCGACTTGGCATCCATGGTACGAAAGTACTGTGCGACGGAGAGCGCCTAGAAAACCGAAACCAAATTTTGGGATAATCCGGCCCTGAATACAATCCTAGTCCGAAATAAAAGGGTGCATCATCGCCAGGCACCTGGGTTAAATACCAAAAAGCAAAAAACCCCTAAAGGGCAGGGAACCGTACTGGACGGATGGCTCAATGGACCCTGCAAAATCCATAGTACAGAAGGCACCACTCCAACTCATAGCCTTCGAGCATGTTGGATACTATGGCAGGTAGCCAAAAGTGGCGAAGAGCTCCTAGCTCCAGAGCACCAGCCCAGCAATACCAGTACGGTATTAACAGTCTTCGAGACTTTCGCATCAAATAATATGCGGAAACGAATACTCCGCAGCCTTGCCGAAGTCTACCAAGTAGCAACAATAAACCCATGGAGTGACACGGCTATTACCTTTAATGCCAGTGACGAACCTAAATTCCGAACAGCCCGAGCACCAGCCGCATTGGTCCTCAGTCCAATAGTGGACGGCTTTCGCCTTACTAAGGTACTCATGGACGCGGCAGCGGATTGAGCCTCATTTATGAGGAAACCCTCCGAAAAATGGAAATAGACTGGAGCCGCATTGAGCGAAGCAGCACAACCTTTAGAGGAATAATCCCCAGTCGGGAAGCATGCTGTATAGGAAAAATCACACTGGATGTGGTGTTCGGCTCGCCGGATAATTACAGGTCCGAGGAGGTCACGTTCCAAGTGGCCCCGTTCAGCAGTGGGTATCACGCTTTATTAGGGCGAGAGGCATTCACATTTTTTCACGCTATACCCCATTATGGGTACATGATGCTCAAAATGCCTGGGCCCAACGGAATCATCACTCTTGCCAGTGACCCGGACATAGCACTCCGCGCAAAAAATAAGACAGCCGCACTGGCCCTTGAGGCACTATCCGACGCCCTAGCGGCCAAGGAACTCACTGCGCTGCGCTCCACGGTGAACAGGGACGATGTGATACTCGATAAGAGATCCAAGTCCACCTCTTTCAAACCAGCGGACAAAATAGTCAAATTCCAAGTCCATCCAATGGACCCTACAAAAACGGCCTCCATCGGGGCACAATTAAACCCTGATGTAGACGCCGCACTACAAGAATTCCTATGCGAAAATTGGGACATTTTTTCCTGGCACCATTCAGACATGCCAGGAATCCCACGCCGGCTGGCCGAGCACAGCCTAAATATCCTAAAAGGATTCAAGCCAGTCAAACAGGCTCTTCGGCATTTTTCCGAACCCAAAAGACATGCCATGGGAGAGGAGCTAGCCAAACTATTGGAGGCCGGATTCATCAGAGATATAAAACATCTGGACTGGCTAGCAAACCTAGTGATGGTACCAAAGAAGGATAAATCCTGGTGCCTATGTGTCGATTTGAAGGACCTTAATAAGGCTTGCCCAAAGGATCCCTTCGCCCTCCCCCGCATCGATCAAATTATCGACGCTACCGCAGGACACGATTCATTGTGCTTCCTCGACGCATACTCCGGCTACCACCAAATTAAGGTGGCAGAGCCAGACCAAGCCGCAACGGCATTCATCACTCCATACGGCCCATTCTGCTTCAACACAATGCCCTTTGGGCTCAAAAACGCTGGTGCAACTTATCAACGCATGATTCAGACAAGTCTGGCAAACCAGATCGGCAAAACAGTGGAGGCATACGTAGACGATGTGGTTGTCAAATCCAAGCATGTCGAAACTCTAGTAGATGACTTGAGGCTCACATTCGATAATCTCCGAACATATGACATTAAGCTCAACCCGGAAAAATGCGTTTTCGGCGTACCAGCCGAAAGCTCTTGGGCTTCATTGTATCCAGTAGAGGAATTGAAGCAAACCCAGCCAAGATCCGAGCTCTGTCACAATTGGATATCCCAAAAGACCTCAAACAAATACAAAAATTGACTGGATGCGTGGAGGCTCTAAGCCACTTTATCTCTCGTTTGGGAGAAAAGGCATTACCCCTTTATCGCCTCCTCCGGCGCACCGAACACTTCGAGTGGACGGATGCCGCCACGGCCGGAGTCGAAGAAATCAAAGCCATATTGGCAAAAAATCTGGTCCTGGCCGCGCCCAACATGGGCGAACCAATGCTATTATATATCGCGGCAACACATCAAGTTGTAAGCGCGGTGCTCGTCGTCGAACGAGAAACGGACGGACATAGGTTCCCTCTTCAAAAACCAGTTTACTACGTGTCCACTGTCCTAACTCCATGCAAGTCCCGGTATCCGCATTATCAAAAGATAGCATACGCGGTGTTCATGGCATCCCGGAAGCTGCGACACTACTTTCAAGAGTGTTTGATAACAGTAGCCTCCGAAGTACCTCTTAATGACATTATTAACAACCACGACGCGACGGGCCGGATTGCCAAATGGGCCATCGAGCTCCTCCCATTCGACATAACCTATAAGCCACGGCGAGCTATCAAGTCACAAGTTTTGGCCGACTTCGTTGCCGAATGGACTGAAGCCGAACTCCCTAAAGAGTACGACACATATTCCAATTGGATCATGCACTTCGACGGCTCCAAAATGTTAGCCGGCCTGGGGGCTGGCGTCGTTCTGACGTCCCCAACCGGAGATACAGTTCAATACGTACTATAGATAATGTACACGGACTCCAACAACGCAGCCGAATACGAGGCCCTTCTACATGGCCTCCGGATGGCGGTCTCCATGGGCATTAAACGCTTAGAGGTGCCCGGGGATTCGAACCTCGCGATATCCCAAATAAATGGAGACTTTGATGCCAAGGATCCGAAAATGGCAGCTTACCGCAACGCCATCCTAAAAATGTCAGCTCGGTTTGAAGGGCTCGAATTTCACCATATAGCCCGGGATAATAACCAGGTGGCAGACGTATGGGCACGCATTGGCGCAAAGCGCGATGCCGTCCCTCCCAATATTTTCCTGGAACGGCTGTTCAAGCCATCCGTACTATGGGAAGGGGAGTCCGGAAACAACAATCCGGACCCAACCACGCCGCCCGACACCGAACACTCTGACACAATCGGTCGGTCTGCCAAAGAAGTAACACCTTCAGCCCACGAAATAATGGCAGTCATTGCCCCGTGGACGGAACCATTCCTAGCCTACCTAACGAGGCAGGAACTTCCCAAGGACCAAAACGAGGCCCGCTGCATAGTACGGCGATCTAAAGCCTATAAGGTCCATGAGGGAGAGCTTTATAAGAAAAGCACAACCGGAGTCCTTCAAAGGTGTATCTCCGAAGAGGAAGGGCGAAATCTTCTGGCTGAAATTCATGCCGGACTCGGTGGGCACCACGCCGCAGCCCGGGCCCTTGTAGGCAAGGCCTTCCGTACAGGATTTTATTGGCCGACGGCCCGGGCAGATGCTCAGGACTTAGTCCAACGATGCGTCAGTTGCCAGCTCCTTGCAAATCAAAGCCACATGCCACCCACCGCCCTCAAAACTATACCCATCACCTGGCCGTTCGCTGTCTGGGAGCTTGACATGGTTGGACCCCTTAAAGGAGGAACCCACAAGCAAAAATACCTATTGGTCATGGTGGATAAATTCACCAAATGGATAGAGGCCAAGCCTATTAAGATGGCCGAATCCGGACCGGTGATAGACTTCATATCAGGGGTAGTACACCCTTATGGCGTCCCCCATAGCATCATCACTGATAACGGCACGAACTTCACGGCCGACGAGGTCAAACTCTGGTGCAAAAACATGGGCATCAAGCTTGACTACGCTTCAGTCTACCACCCTCAAACTAACTGTCAAGTCGAGCGAGCAAATGGTCTAATCATGAGTGGCATTAAACCCAGACTAGTGCGGTCCCTCAAGGAATCTAACACGCACTGGGTAGAGGAGCTCGACTCCGTACTCTGGGGGCTGCGGACCACGCCGAATCGCACTACTAGATTGACACCATTTTTTATGGTATACAGCGCAGAGGCAGTTTTGCCCTGCGACATAATTCATGACTCACCTCGCGTGTGCATGCACGAAGAAAGAGAAGCCGAGCTCGATCGGCAGGACAGTTTGGACGCCTTAGAGGAGGAGCGCGACGTGGCAAAAGCTCGTTCCGCATTCTATCAACAGCAGGCTCGAAGATATCAAAGCAGAGAAGTACGGGCCAAAGCTTACAATGTTGGTGAACTAGTTCTACGCCTGCCGGACAAGAAAAAGGACAAACTCAAGCCCAAATGGGAAGGTCCCTTCATCATTGACCAAGTCCTGACCGGCGGAGCATACCGTCTACGAAACGCATCGGATAACTGACTCGAGCCGAACCCATGGAACGCAGCCCGTCTCCGAAGATTCTACGCCTAGCGTCGGATTATGAGTTCGTCTCCTTCCTCCATCTACATTTTATACTTTAGCTGTCTTTTATTTCTCTCCTTCTCCCTCCTTTTCCTTGAAGCCTTTGGAGGCTCGTTTGCACATTGTTCGCACACACTTGACGCGCTACCCGCGCTCATTATACCTGGGGGCTTCTTTAACAGAAGCTTATTTATACGGGCTTTATGCCCAACACATGTGTCACACTTCCGCATGTACCTTTTATTCACCATTATATGCATCGATATGACTTAGGTTTTGGCCAAGCTGGGTTGCCTGGCTCCTGTGCTTACCCCTACGTTCTCGATTGTTCGGCTAGGTGGCAAAGGGAGCACCTCTGTGATTGTTACTGCCGGGTCAGTCGGATGTGTACCTCAGACTGGGTGAAGCGGAAAGCTAGCGTTCTTAAGGGAATATTCGGTTGGTGAACTAAAAGAAGATTTCTTACCTATTTATTTATCTGCCCCCAGATGCTTTTCTGCTTTTTTCGCAGTCCGGACATGCACTTTAGGACATGCCTCCCAGGGAAAGGAACCTCTAATGGAACTATTCTCCCAGGAAGATGTTTCTTACTAACCATGTAATATAACATAACTAGTTGGGCACTTGTCTGATAAAAGCACTAATGACCCCTACGCCTGGTCTCCACACATGCCCCGGTTTTCATATAACCGCGAGGGTATTCGGACACACTCCAGACTATTGGGTCCCGAGGTCGAAGCGAAAAGGTCTGCTATGACAAACGATCTACAATCCGGCTAGAAGGCATTTTACATGTCACCTTTAATTACATAGTCAACTTGACTGATTGTATTCCTCTTCAATGCCATCTAATAGGCTGTCTAGTTTACAGTCCTGCTGGGAATACTTTGTGGCCAATTCTACTTGGCCATACACTAAGCTCACAGGGATCTCCTTCCCATCGGGCCCCACAGGTCTGACCTCAGCCATGGGTTTGGGTCAGCCTTTGTGTACCGCGTCTTCACCATGGCCCAGGCCTCCCTGGCGCCTTGGCGGACGGCCGATATCTTCCATAGTCGGAAGCACCGCCGTGCTCCTTGAAGCCTCTCTGCAAGCTCTCCAAGGCCTTCGGGCAGGGAGATAGATGGCCATAAGGCCTGGGCGACGCCTTTCATCACCTGCCGAACTCATTCGTGCAGTTGTAGCAGCTCGGGAAGAAGATCACCCGTAGAACTGGGCATTTCCTCTGCAGGACGACCTGTGAGCATACCTACATACATATCTCTGTTAGTCGACTTCCTCGCCGAACTCTTTTTCAAAGTTCGTTCAAGCACTTACTGAAAATGCCACGACGAAGCCGCCGATTCTCCTTAACGGAGTCAGACAGCTGGGCACGAACATCCTTTAGTTCCTCACCCAGCTGGGTGTTCGCATCTTGGAGGTTATTTTTCTCTTGCCGCACCCTTGTAAGCACATTCTCGCCGGCCTTTAACCGGTGCAGGAGTTGTTGCTTGTCCGGATCTACCCCGGCGCCATCTGCAATATTATTGTCAGACTTATACACACGCCGCACTTTGCAAATTACTTCTCTTTTGAAGCATATATTACTAGAGGGGGTCTCTGTGGCTTCCCCGGTCGCGGCTAGTGCGGCCTCAAGTTGGGCCTTGCACTCTTGAAGCTCCTGGGACAGTTGGGTATTCTTTTCTGTAAGATCCTGCATAACAAATGATCCTTAAATCAGTTATTCTAACTATTTTAAGTCTCGGGGGCTACTGGCATATATAACTGTCAAAATTCCTCACCCGTATGTCTTTCACATACTGCTCCGTGGCTCTAGCTAGACCATCTTGAGCGGCACGGAGGTGCGCATCTCCCGAATTAAAGGCATTCAATGCCTCTTGGGAGAAACATGCGTCACGAAGAACCGTCTGGCGGCGCCTCTGATTCATGGCACTCTCCATCTCAGATTTGGTGGCGGACAATCTGTCGGCATCCTCCATTGGAGGAGCATCCGACGCACGCCTCGTGTTCGCCTCCGCTTCCGGACCTGGCTTTGGAGCCAGGCTGGCAGAGGCTCGATTAGCAACCTCCCCGGACACAGTTCGGCGAGCGCTCTTTTTCCTGAAAATATCACAAGCGTTAGTATGCCTTCCAGGAATCAAACCTTGAAACACGGTAGCGTGCCATACTGTTGTGGCGACGTTTCAATCCGGACCGCACTTCTTTTCAGCCTGCTGGGCCGAGCTGCCCCTTGTTGGCCAGCTGCCGCGGGCTCGGCTTCCCGCCTCAAAGGCACCCCCTGCGAAACACCATTGGTATGTGGTGATCCGAAATAAGCACGGATGGGTCATGGTAACGGGACTTCGGTCACAGTTACTTGAGAGGCTGGAAATATTCCGGGGTAGTCGGCCGTAATGGCGACCAAAGCATTGTCGATGCTAAGTTGGTGAGATACCCCATCGATCAGCTCCACCTTTATGTCCGGATCCTCTTGGGAAGCCGGATCGAGGGACCATTCCGGATCCTCGGGTTGTGGAGGCGGGCTGTTTATATCTTCTGCGGCCTGTCGCAGTTCCTGCGTCGAAATCACAAAATGAGATACTTAACTATGGGAATGTGGATCAGATAGGCAAAGGAAATGTCCGCTTACCCAGCTTCGAGGATTGTTCATAGAAAATCCGTTCAATGGACTGACACGGAGAACATCTTCCTTTTCCCCTTTGTACAAAGCGGACATGATCTTCACCAGATCGGTGACCGATCCCGGCCCCTTACGGCCATGACGGGTGGTGAGGGAGTCCTGGATTAGGGGGTGTCCGGATAGCCGGACTACCATCATCAGCCGAACTATCATCGGCCGGACTATCATCATCGACCGGACTCCAAGACTATGAAGATACAAGATTGAAGACTTCGTCCCGTGTCCGGATGGGACTTTCCTTGGCGTGGAAGGCAAGCTTGGCGATACGGATACGTAGATCTCCTACCATTGTAACCGACTCTATGTAACCCTAGCCCTCTCCGGTGTCTATATAAACCGGATGGCTCTAGTCCGTAGGACACAACAACAACCATTACAATCATACCATAGGCTAGCTTCTAGGGTTTAGCCTCCTTGATCTCGTGGTAGATCCACTCTTGTAAACATCCACAATATCAATATCAATCAAGCAGGACGTAGGGTTTTACCTCCATCAAGAGGGCCCGAACCTGGGTAAAACATCGTGTCCCTTGTCTCCTGTTACCATCCGCCTAGACGCACAGTTCGGGACCCCCTACCCGAGATCCGCCGGTTTTGACACCGACATTGGTGCTTTCATTGAGAGTTCCTCTGTGTCGTCACCGATAGGCTTGATGGCCTCCTCAATCGACAACGACGCAGTCCTGGGTGAGACTTTTCTCCCCGGACAGATCTTCGTATTCGGCGGCTTCGCACTGCGGGCCAACTCACTTGGCCATCTGGAGCAGATCGAAAGCTACGCCCCTGGCCGTCAGGTCAGGTTTGGAAGCCTAAACTTCACGGCCGATATCCGCGGGGACTTGATCTTCGATGGATCTGAGCCACAGCCGAGCGTGCCGCGCTGCCACGACGGGCACGACCTAACTCTGCCGCCGGACAGCACCTTGGAGGCCGCACACGAATCCGCTCCGACCCATAGTCCGGAGCCGATCGCA
Organism: Triticum aestivum; assembly: GCF_018294505.1. Lineage (NCBI taxonomy): Eukaryota > Viridiplantae > Streptophyta > Magnoliopsida > Poales > Poaceae > Triticum > Triticum aestivum. Next base: position 137,055,060 of record NC_057807.1, read on the forward strand.
TGGATCGAGGACGGATGGCTGGACACCGCCTCGGGAGCTGTAACTTCTACGGCGATGGAGCCGAACACTTACCTTGTCCCGCATAAAGCCCATGACTCCGAGGTGCCGGACCCCCTGCCGGACTCCGAACCTCCTACGCCCCTGCCAGTCGAATCCGATTGGGCGCCGATCATGGAATTCACCGCTGCGGACACCTTTCAGCACTCACCCTTCAGCGATATCTTAAATTCACTGGAGCATCTCTCGCTATCCGGAGAGCCCTGGCCGAACTACGGCCAGGATGGTCGGGATGCGGACAATGAAGAAATTCAGAGCCCACCCACCACCCACTTCATAGCCACCATCGACGATCTAACCGACGTGCTAAACTACGACTCCGAAAACATCAACGGTATGGACGACGATGCCGGAGACGATCAAGAACCAGCACCTACAGTGCACTGGAAGGCCACCTCGTCACATGACATATATATGGTGGACACCCCAAAGGGAAACGATAACGAGGAACAACGGGACGCGGCAGAGGATAATCCCGCGGATAAACAACCAAAACGGCGACGTAGACGCCACCCTAAGTCCTGCCCCGATCAAAGCAGCATTCCTAACGACCCAGCGATAGAGCAGGGCAAACCAGCGGACGACGAACATACAACCAAGCAACCATCCGAACAGGACGAACCGGATAATCAACCCCTTCACGGAGCAATCAACAGTCCGGACACACCACCGGAGCATAAGAACCTTCACAAAAGACTCGTCGCCACTGCAAGAAGTTTGAAGAAGGAAAAACGGAAGCTCAAAACAGCGGAAGACATACTCAGAATGAAGTGGAGCAAAGTACTCAAGACCGCAGACAAATATGGCAATGGCCATCAAACAAAGAGCTACCCGAAGCGCAAGCTGCTGCCAGAATTTGACGAGGAAGCCATAGAGCCCTCACAGTCAAAAAATAAAGAGGCCGCCTGGCCGGATAGACGGCCAGATGACAGGCCAAAAGCGACAAGCGGCGCCGCACACAAGCCGACTTATGATCCTGGGAAAACGGACGGCCCAACTAGGTCCATCTACGGGCCAAAAAGAGGGCCCCAGGAAGTAACACAACACGACAAGTGTTCGAAGACAGCGGCACACCCAAATACAGGGGCGCCGCACACCCGCTATGTTTTACCGATGAGGTGCTGGATCATGAATTTCCAGCAGGGTTCAAACCCATAAACATAGAGGCATACGACGGCACAACAGACCCCGGAGTCTGGATAGAAGATTACATACTACACATACACATGGCCAGAGGAGATGATCTCCACGCCATAAAATACCTACCCCTCAAGCTCAAAGGGCCAGCTCGGCATTGGCTCAAAAGCCTCCCAGAAAACACTGTTGGAAGTTGGGAAGAGCTTGAGGACGCGTTTAGAGCAAATTTTCAAGGGACTTATGTCCGCCCTCCGGATGCAGACGATCTGAGTCATATAACCCAACAGCCCGGAGAGTCAGCGCGCAAATTCTGGAACAGGTTCCTTACCAAAAAGAACCAAATAGTCGACTGTCCGGACGCGGAAGCCTTAGCAGCTTTTAAACACAACGTCCGAGACGAATGGCTCGCCAGACACCTCGGCCAAGAGAAGCCAAGAACAATGGCCGCGCTAACAAGCCTCATGACGCGCTTTTGCGCAGGAGAAGACAGCTGGCTAGCAAGATGCAGCACCAGCGACCCGAGTACATCCGAGATCAGAGATGGAAACGGAAAATCACGGCGCAGGAAAGATCAGCGCCGGAATAAAGAAAAAAGCCCAAAGGGCACGGCGGTCAACGCCGGAGTCAAAAGCTCGCGGCCAAACAATAAAACACTGCCTCTTAAGGACAACAGCGACGAGCTATCAAATTTAAACAAAATTTTAGATCGGATATGTCAAATCCACAGTACCTCCGGAAGGCCTGCAAACCATACCAACCGAAATTGTTGGGTTTTTAAACAGTCCGGCAGACTCAACGCCGGACACAAGGGGCTCGATGCGCCAAGCGAGGACGATGACGAACCCCACCAGCAGAGCACCGGAAGTCAAAAGACTTTCCCACAAGAAGTCAAAACAGTAAACTCACTTCATGTGATAGTACGGAAAACCAACACGGCACTCGCTAAGACAAGTGTCGCACGGTCCACCCCAGCGGAACACCGAGATTGGATGTCAAAACCAATCACTTTCGACCATCTGGATTAGTCCAGAAGTATCCGGAACGCAGGATAGACTGCCCTGATATTGGATCCCATAATAGACGGACTGCAATTCACGCAGGTTTTGATGGACGGCGGCAGTGACTTAAACCTGCTATATCCGGACACAATCCGCAAGTTGGGATAGACCCTACTACAATTCGGCATAGCCGCACTTCCTTCAAAGGAGTGGCGCCAGGCCCTTACGCCAGGTGCACAGGTTCATTATTACTAGAAGTTGTGTTCGGGTCACCTGACAACTTCCGACGAGAAAAGCTAACCTTTCATGTCGCCCCATTTAAAAGTAGCTATCAAGCATCACTGGGACGGGAAGCTTTCGTCCGCTTCAATGCAATACCACATTACGCGTCTCTTACGCTTAAAATGCCCGGTCCACGTGGCATCATTTCATTAAAAGGTCGCCTGAGACCCCGGACACGGCTGGACGAGTCCGGAATAAATAAGCTAGGGGCTACCTAGCCGCACACCCCTTCACAAGGGTTTGTACATATAAGCCATAATGAGCTAGCATAGGCTCAGCTTTATTAATCTATATTTCAATTTTTTATGCACTTTCTCGCACGATTTCTTTTCAAACTAAGTTCCTCTCTTTTTACAGATGAACAGCGTGCACACCCGTCCAGGATACGGCACAACGGAGACACAGGCGCAGACGTGCAGTAGGGACCCGTTGCAAGGACTCTTTTCAGACTAAGACCCTACGTAAACCTTTCTTACTGTCTCTTGTTGCTATAATCCCCTGGTTTCTCATTATAACCAGAGTGGAGACTGGCGTTTTGGCATCGGCCGCGCCAGAAGAACTTGCCCGTACCTGGACACAAGGGGCTTAGGGCATTGTTTTGCCCGCTATTGTAAAGACCGAACACCTTCGGGAGTGTTCGGCGTCTCGAGTTAGGCCTTATATGCATCAGCTCCGAATCATGTCTTTGGTCAAATGTTGGGTTTGCCCGGCTCCTGTGTTTTGCTGCCTTACGTTCCGTATCATCGGCTAACGCGGCACCAGGAGAACTACTGCGATTGTGCCCCAGTTCGGCTGGGCGAGCACCTCAGTAGAGAAAGCCGAAAACTGACTGTCATGATACAGCGAGAGACTGGTCAACCACTCGATCGACCATGGGAATGTTTAGAATTCCTCCGCTTTGACGAAGGGCCGTTTCCCGGTCAGGCACATACGCGCCCCAAATTCGGAGAGCGCGGTGCCCCCAGGGGCTATGTCGTAGCCCCACCCTCGAACTCCATGGCTAAGTGAAAGTGATAAAGCATTATAGTCCGGTTGCCTCGTTTGCTATGCTACCACCTCCTTTACAGGACCGAGACGTCGGATTAAGTGTGAAAACGCGCTATTTTTTGTGAACACCCCCGCACCTTGTGCGTGGGGGCTGAAGCCGACGACTGCCATCTTTCAGGTTATACACACGTATACATGAACGGCCGCATAGGAGATATTCTATTACTTGAACGCACAAGTATAAAAGGCGCTTACATCATAAATATTGTTTTACATCATAAAAACGTTCATTCGAACGTAACATTTTTTGAGCACTGCGACTCTATTACACGAGCACCACGCAGCACTTCGCCAAAATAGTGCTCGGCGGGTAACCGGTTATCGTCCGAACCCGGGGTCGCAACAGCGGTGGCATCCATCTCTGTCCAATGTGTCTTCACACGGGCGAGTGCCATCCGCGCACCCTCTATGCAGGCCGACCGCTTCATTGCCTTCATATGCGGCACCGCCCCAAGAAATTGCTGCAATAAGCCAAAGTAACTCTTCGGCTCGGGCCTATCCGGCCAGACATGGGTCACTATATCCGTCATAGCAAGCCCGGACAACCTATTTAGCTCAGCCCACTCGGCCAAACGGTCGGTCAGCGGAAGTGAACACTCCGGACTATGGAATTGAGACCAAAACAGCTCTTCCGTCTTGTGATCCTTCTGGCTTCGAAAATGCACAACGGCATCCGCCGCACTCGCTGCTAAGTCCATATAAGGGTCCTCTGGACCCCACAGTTGGCCCAGCTGAGCATACTTTGGATCCGTAAACCTTCGGCGCAGCAGAAAAGGCTTGCCAGCTACAATATCTCCGGCCTGGCGCAGCTCTTCCTTTATAGCCCGCATTGCAGAGCGGGCATCCTTGGCTTCGGCGGTGGCCTTCCCCAGGTCTTCTTGCCCCGCTAGGCGCTCCTTCCCAAGAGCCTCATTGCGGTCGGTAGCATCTTTAACTTCACGGCCATTTCGGCCATCTCTTCCCTGCTCCGGCAGTGTGCGGCCCTTTCGGCCGCTAACTCCTCGGCCGCCCTCGAGGCCGCCGCATTACTCCTTCTGGCCTGCTCCTTGGCTTGAGCAAGTTCGGTCCGAAGGCTCTCCACAGCAGCGGCACTATCTGCATTTCACACACATGTTGTAAGGAGCTGGCTTCGGCTCCCTTACCAAGTGACCGCATAGAAACACTTACCTTGCGACTCATCAAGTCGCCTGTTGACCAGCGTGATGTCCGCATCCGCAACAGCGAGTTGCCGCTTTAGTTCAGCAACTCCATCAGTCCGGCTGGCCCCCGGACGACCCGCCACCTGCATCGGCACGGCGGAAATTTAAACCTGCGATTTTGATCCTCGGCACGCTGTCGATTTCGACAACCTACCGAGTCTCAGGGGCTACTATCTATACAGGGCGCATTCTATATGCAAAACTGTTAAAAGGTGTGTCATTTTTACGTACCTCAAACCCCGCCAGCAAACTCCTGACGGCATTATGCAACCCGCCTTCGGCGGACGAAATCCTTTCAATCACCATGCTCATCAATGCGTGGTGATCTTCTGAGATAGACGCCTTCTCAAGCAGATCCTTCAGCCGTACACCAGTTGGCGCCGAACTATCCGGCTTTGCCAAACCCGGGGGCTCCCTCCGTGACGACACTTCAGGCTCGTCCGCCCTATCCAACGGCGCCCCGGACGGAGGCGTCTCGCTCTCCATCATCTCCGGACGAAGGTCCCCCGAAGACGAGCTCATTTGCGAAGGACGGAGATCCGAACTACAAGGTAAAAACTTTAGTTATCCTCAGAAGCACAAATAGGGATGTCTCTTATTATGAAACTCCTTTCTTTCTACTTACGGCTCGTTGGAGGGCTGATTCTTTAAGGGAGATTGTGCGGCCGGGGCCTCCCCGGACGCAGGACCCTCTGGCGAAGATTTCTTCCCCCGTTTAGGGGCTTTTGCCCCCGGGTCCTCGGAGGCAGTCCTCTTCTCCCCTTGGAGGGAGGGGTTCTCAATCCCCCCTCTTTCAAGAGCCTCCTTAGGCGAGGCAGTAGCTTTCCTGCTTTCCCCTTCGCCTTCCTCTGGAGGTGCAACCTCAAGCATCCGGACCAGCACGGAATCCGGCGCGGTCTCGGGGAGGGGGGCCGGACACCATATCAATTTTGCTTCTGCTATCCACTCCTGTGTAGAAGGAAGTTGGTCATAAGGCGAATCATCGAAAGGCAAACAAACGGTATGTCCGTACTTGGAACTACTTACTTGAGCATCCGGGCGATTGTAGCTTAGGCCAGCATCCTCGGTCAATTCTGGACGCGCCTCTTGTGATCCGAAGAATAATTTGTACATCTCCAGGGGTGTCATGCCCATGAAGTGTTGAAGAATCCGTGGGCCCTCCGGATTGAACTCCCACAGCCGGAGAGGGCGGCGTTTGCAGGGTAGGAGACGCCTAATCAGCATAACCTGCATTACCACCACCATATCAACCTCTCTCGTTTGGAGATCTCGAATCCGGCCCTGCAGTAGGGGCACGTCCTTCGACGGCCCCCAGTTGAGTCCTTGGGTGACCCACGACATCAACCGTCGTGGAGGTCCCGGGCGGAATAAGGGCGGCGGCTTTTGTCTGCGGCCCCTCGGAACGGTAATATAGAACCACTCTTGCTGCCACGGGCCGAGCTCCTCTTGGAAGGAGCCAGCGGGCCACGGGGCATCGGCCCTCCTACTTATGGCCGCCCCGCCGCACTCCGCTTGACGCCCCCCGATCATCTTCGGCGCCACATTGAAGGTCTTCAGCCACAGGCCGAAGTGAGGGGTGACACGGAGGAAGGCTTCGCAGACGACAATAAATGCGGAAATATGGAGGATGGACTCCGGAGCCAAATCGTGGAATTCCAACCCATAGTAAAACATGAGCCCTCTCACAAAAGGATCCATCGGGAAGCCTAAACCCCGACGGAGGTGGGATACAAAAACGACGTACTCGCCTGGCTCGGGGGTGGGGATGGCCTGCCCTTCGGCAGGCAACCTGTGCGAAATCTCATAAGCCAGGTACTTGGCCTCCCGCAGCTTTAGCACGTCCTCCTCCGTGACGGAGGAGGGCATCCACCGGCCCTGGAGGTCGGAACCGAACATCGTTGAAGGTCCAAAGCGCTCGAATCTGGAGCTCTAGGTGCTGGAACTTGGAGCAGAGAGTGTTGGAAATATGCCCTAGAGGCAATAATAAAACTATTATTATATTTCAATGTTCATGATAAATGTCTTTTATTCATGCTATAACTGTATTATCCGGAAATCGTAATACACGTGTGAATACTTAGACCACAATATGTCCCTGGTGAGCCTCTAGTTGACTAGCTCGTTGTGATCAACAGATAGTCATGGTTTCCTGACTATGGACATTGGATGTCGTTGATAACGGGATCACATCATTAGGAGAATGATGTGATGGACAAGACCCAATCCTAAGCATAGCATAAAAGATCGTGTAGTTCGTTTTGCTAGAGCTTTGCCAATGTCAAGTATCTCTTCCTTCGACCATGAGATCGTGTAACTCCCGGATACCGTAAGAGTGCCTTGGGTGTATCAAACGTCACAACGTAACTGGGTGACTATAAAGGTGCATTACAGGTATCTCCGAAAGTATCTGTTGGGTTGACACGGATCGAGACTGGGATTTGTCACTCCGTATGACGGAGAGGTATCTCTGGGCCCACTCGGTAATGCATCATCATAATGAGCTCAATGTGACCAAGGTGTTGGACACGGGATCATGCATTACGGTACGAGTAAAGTGACTTGCCGGTAACGAGACTGAACAAGGTATTGGGATACCGACGATCGAGTCTCGGGCAAGTAACGTACCGATTGACAAAGGGAATTGCATACAGGGTTTGATCGAATCCTCGACATCGTGGTTCATCCGATGACAACATCGAGGAGCATGTGGGAGCCATCATGGGTATCCAGATCCCGCTGTTGGTTATTGACCTGAGAGCGTCTAGGTCATGTCTGCATGTCTCCCGAACCCGTAGGGTCTACACACTTAAGGTTCGGTGACGCTAGGGTTATTAGGAAGACTAGTATGTGACTACCGAATGTTGTTCGGAGTCCCGGATGGGATCCTGGACGTCACGAGGAGCTCCGGAAGGGTCCGGAGGTAAAGATTTATATATGGGAAGTTGTCAAACGGACACCGGGAAGTTTCGGGGTCATACCGGTATTGTACCGGGGCCACCGGAAGGGTTCCGGGGGTCCACCGGGAGGGGCCACCCCTCCCGGGGGGCCACATGGGCTGCGTGGGGCAGGGAGCCAGCCCCTGGTGGGCTGGCCGCACCCCCTCCCTTGGGCCCATGCGCCTAGGGTTGAGGGGGGAACCCTAGAGGGGGCGCCCCCCTTGGCTTGGGGGGCAAGCCACCCTCTCCCCCTCTCCCCTTGGCCGCCGCACCCCCCCTAGATGGGTTCTAGGGGGCCGGCCCCCTTCTCCCTTCCCCCTATAAATAGAGGGGTGAGGGGAGGGCAGCCGCACCACCCTCCAAGGCGCAGCCCTCCCCTCCCCAACACCTCTCCTCCTCCGTTGTGTGCTTGGCGAAGCCCTGTCGGAGTACTGCCTCTCCACCATCACCACGCCGTCGTGCTGCCGGTGGAGCTGTCTTCCTCAACCTCTCCTTCCCCCTTGCTGGATCAAGAAGGAGGAGACGTCTCCCGTCCCGTACGTGTGTTGAACGCGGAGGTGCTGTCCGTTCAGCACTTGGTCATCGGTGATTCGAATCACGTCGAGTACGACTACATCATCACCTTGCAAGCTTCCGCACGCGATCTACAAGTGGTATGTAGATGCAAACTCTCTCCCTTGACTCGTTGCTTAGATGAACTCATAGATGGATCTTGGTGAAACCGTAGGAAAAATTTTAATTTTCTGCAACGTTCCCCAACAGTGGCATCATGAGCTAGGTCTATGCGTAGTTCTCTTTGCACGAGTAGAACACAATTTTGTTGTGGGCGTGGATTTTGTCATCTTACTTGCCTCTACTAGTCTTTTCTTGCTCAACGGTATTGTGGGATGAAGCGGCCCGGACCAACCTTACACGTACGCTTACGTGAGACCGGTTCCACCGACTGACATGCACTAGTTGCATAAGGTGGCTGGCGGGTGTCTGTCTCTCCCACTTTAGTTGGAGCGGAATCGATGAACAGGGCCCTTATGAAGGGTAAATAGAAGTTGACAAAATCACGTTGTGGTGATTCGTAGGTAAGAAAACGTTCTTGCTAGAACCCAATTGCAGCCACGTAAAAGATGCAACAACAATTAGAGGACGTCTAACTTGTTTTTGCAGCGATTGATCATGTGATGTGATATGGCCAGAAGTTGTGATGAATGATGAATTGTGATGTATGAGATCATGTTCTTTGTAATAGGATTCACGACTTGCATGTCGATGAGTATGACAACCGGCAGGAGCCATAGGAGTTGTCTTTATTTTTTGTATGACCTGCGTGTCATTGAATAACGCCATGTAAACTACTTTACTTTATTGCTAAACGTTAGTCATAGAAGTAGAAGTAGTCGTTGGCGTGACAACTTCATGAAGACACGATGATGGAGATCATGATGATGGAGATCATGGTGTCAAGCCGGTGACAAGATGATCATGGAGCCCCGAAGATGAAGATCAATGGAGCTATATGATATTGGCCATATCATGTCACAACTATATAATTGCATGTGATGTTTATTATGTTTATGCATCTTGTTTACTTAGGACGACGGTAGTAAATAAGATGATCCCTTATAAAATTTCAAGAAGTGTTCTCCCCTAACTGTGCACCGTTGCTACAGTTCGTCGCTTCTAAGCACCACGTGATGATCGGGTGTGATGGATTCTTACGTTCACATACAACGGGTGTAAGACAGTTTTACACAGCGAAAACACTTAGGGTTAACTTGACGAGCCTAGCATGTGCAGACATGGCCTCGGAACACGGAGACCGAAAGGTCGAACACGAGTCGTATGGAAGATACGATCAACATGAGAATGTTCACCGACGATGACTAGTCCGTCTCACGTGATGATCGGACACGGCCTAGTCGACTCGGATCGTGTAACACTTAGATGACTAAAGGGATGTCTAATCTGAGTGGGAGTTCATAATTTGATTAGAACTTTATTATCATGAACTTAGTCTAAAACCTTTGCAAATATGTCTTGTAGATCAATGGCCAACGCTAATGTCAACATGAACTTCAACGCGTTCCTAGAGAAAACCAAGCTGAAAGATGATGGCAGCAACTATACGGACTGGGTCCGGAACCTGAGGATCATCCTCATAGCTGCCAGGAAACAATATGTCCTAGAAGGACCGCTAGGTGACGCTCCCGTCCCAGAGAACCAAGACATTATGAATGCTTGGCAGTCTCGTGCTGATGATTACTCCCTCGTTCAGTGCGGCATGCTTTACAGCTTAGAACCGGGGCTCCAAAAGCGTTTTGAGCACCACGGAGCATATGAGATGTTCGAAGAGCTGAAACTAGTTTTTCAAGCTCATGCCCGGGTCGAGAGATATGATGTCTCCGACAAGTTCTACAGTTGTAAGATGGAGGAAAACAGTTCTGTCAGTGAGCACATCCTGAAGATGTCTGGGTTGCACAACCGTATGACCCAGCTGAACATTAACCTCCCAGATGAGGCGGTCATTGACAGAATCCTCCAGTCGCTCCCACCAAGCTACAAGAGCTTTGTGATGAACTACAACATGCAGGGGATGGAAAAGACCATTCCTGAAGTGTTCTCGATGCTGAAGTCAGCAGAGGCTGAAATCAAGAAAGAACATCAAGTGTTGATGGTCAATAAGACCACTAAGTTCAAGAAGGGCAAGGGTAAGAAGAACTTCAAGAAGGACGGCAAAGATGTTGCCGCGCCTGGTAAGCCAGTTACCGGGAAGAAGTCAAAGAATGGACCCAAGCCTGAGACTGAGTGCTTTTATTGCAAGGGGAAGGGTCACTGGAAGCGGAACTGCCCCAAATACTTAGCGGATAAGAAGGCCGGCAACACCAAAGGTATATTTGATATACATGTGATTGATGTGTACCTTACCAGTACTCGTAGTAACTCCTGGGTATTTGATACCGGTGCCGTTGCTCATATTTGTAACTCACAGCAGGAGCTGCGGAATAAACGGAGACTGGCGAAGGACGAGGTGACGATGCGCGTCGGGAATGGTTCCAGAGTCGATGTGATCGCCGTCGGCACGCTGCCTCTACATTTACCTACGGGATTAGTTTTGAACCTTAATAATTGTTATTTAGTGCCAAGTTTGAGCATGAACATTGTATCTGGATCTCGTTTAATACGAGATGGCTACTCATTTAAGTCTGAGAATAATGGTTGTTCGATTTATATGAGAGATATGTTTTATGGTCATGCTCCGATGGTCAATGGTTTATTCTTAATGAATCTCGAGCGTAATATTACACATGTTCATAGTGTAGATGCCAAAAGATTTAAAGTTGATAACGATAGTCCCACATACTTGTGGCACTGCCGCCTTGGTCACATTGGTGTCAAGCGCATGAAGAAGCTCCATGCCGATGGACTTTTAGAGTCTCTTGATTATGAATCGTTTGACACGTGCGAACCATGCCTCTTGGGCAAAATGACCAAGACTCCGTTCTCCGGAACAATGGAGCGAGCAACCAACTTGTTGGAAATCATACATACCGATGTGTGCGGTCCAATGAGCGTTGAGGCTCGCGGAGGATATCGTTATGTTCTCACTCTCACTGATGACTTGAGTAGATATGGGTATGTCTACTTAATGAAACACAAGTCTGAGACCTTTGAAAAGTTCAAGGAATTTCAGAATGAGGTAGAGAATCAACGTGACCGAAAGATAAAATTCTTACGATCAGATCGTGGAGGAGAATACTTAAGTCACGAATTTGGTACACACTTAAGGAAATGTGGAATCGTTTCACAACTCACGCCGCCTGGAACACCTCAGCGAAACGGTGTGTCCGAACGTCGTAATCGCACTCTATTGGATATGGTGCGGTCTATGATGTCTCTTACCGATTTACCGCTATCATTTTGGGGATACGCTCTAGAGACAGCTACATTCACTTTAAATAGGGCACCGTCTAAATCCGTTGAGACGACACCGTATGAATTATGGTTTGGAAAGAAACCTAAGCTGTCGTTTCTAAAAGTTTGGGGATGCGATGCTTATGTCAAGAAACTTCAACCTGAAAAGCTCGAACCCAAGTCGGAAAAATGCGTATTCATAGGATACCCTAAGGAAACTGTCGGGTATACCTTCTACTTAAGATCCGAAGGCAAGATCTTTGTTGCCAAGAACGGATGCTTTCTGGAAAAAGAGTTTCTCTCGAAAGAAGTAAGTGGGAGGAAAGTAGAACTCGATGAAGTACTACCTCTTGAGCGGGAAAGTGGCGCAGCGCAGGAAACCGTTCCTGTGATGCCCACACCAACTGAAGAGGAAAACAATGATGATGATCAAGGTACTTCGGATCAAGTTACTACTGAACTTCGTAGGTCCACAAGGACACGTTCCGCACCAGAGTGGTACGGCAACCCTGTCCTGGAAATCATGTTGTTAGACAACAATGAACCTTCGAACTATGAAGAAGCGATGGCGGGCCCGGATTCCAACAAATGGCTTGAAGCCATGAAATCCGAGATAGAATCCATGTATGAAAACAAAGTATGGACTTTGACAGACTTGCCCGATGATCGGCGAGCGATAGAAAACAAATGGATTTTTAAGAAGAAGACGGACGCGGATGGTAATGTTACAATCTATAAGGCTCGACTTGTCGCTAAGGGTTATCGACAAGTTCAAGGGATTGACTACGACGAGACTTTCTCTCCCGTAGCGAAGCTGAAGTCCGTCCGAATCATGTTAGCAATTGCCGCATACTATGATTATGAGATATGGCAGATGGACGTCAAAACAGCATTCCTTAACGGGCATCTTAAGGAAGAACTGTATATGATGCAGCCGGAAGGTTTTGTCGATCCTCGGAACGCTAACAAAGTATGCAAGCTCCAGCGATCCATTTATGGACTGGTGCAAGCATCTCGGAGTTGGAACATTCGCTTTGATGAGATGATCAAAGCGTTTGGGTTTATGCAGACTTATGGAGAAGCCTGCGTTTACAAGAAAGTGAGTGGGAGCTCTGTAGCATTTCTCATATTATATGTAGATGACATACTCTTGATGGGAAATAATATAGAATTTCTGGACAGCATTAAGGCCTACTTGAATAAGTGTTTTTCAATGAAGGACCTTGGAGAAGCTGCTTATATATTAGGCATCAAGATCTATAGAGATAGATCGAGACGCCTCATAGGTCTTTCACAAAGCACATACCTTGATAAGATTTTGAAGAGGTTCAAAATGGATCAGTCCAAGAAGGGGTTCTTGCCTATGTTACAAGGTGTGAGACTGAGCTCGGCTCAGTCACCGACCACGGCAAAAGATAAAGAAGAGATGAGTGTCATCCCCTATGCTTCAGCCATAGGATCTATTATGTATGCCATGCTGTGTACCAGACCCGATGTAAACCTTGCCGTAAGTTTGGTAGCAAGATACCAAAGTAATCCCGGCAAGGAACACTGGACAGCGGTCAAGAATATCCTGAAGTACCTGAAAAGGACGAAGGACATGTTTCTCGTTTATGGAGGAGACGAAGAGCTCGTCGTAAAGGGTTACGTCGACGCTAGCTTCGACTCAGATCTGGATGACTCTAAGTCACAAACCGGATACGTGTATATGTTGAATGGTGGAGCAGTAAGCTGGTGCAGCTGCAAGCAGAGCGTCGTGGCGGGATCTACGTGTGAAGCGGAGTACATGGCAGCCTCGGAGGCAGCGCATGAAGCGATTTGGGTGAAGGAGTTCATCACCGACCTAGGAGTCATACCCAATGCGTCGGGGCCGATCAAACTCTTCTGTGACAACACTGGAGCTATTGCCCTCGCCAAGGAGCCCAGGTTTCACAAGAAGACCAGGCACATCAAGCGTCGTTTCAACTCCATCCGTGAAAATGTTCAAGATGGAGACATAGAGATTTGCAAAGTGCACACGGATCTGAATGTCGCAGATCCGCTGACTAAACCTCTCTCGCGTGCAAAACATGATCAACACCAGAACTCTATGGGTGTTCGATTCATCACAATGTAACTAGATTGGTGACTCTAGTGCAAGTGGGAGACTGTTGGAAATATGCCCTAGAGGCAATAATAAAAGTATTATTATATTTCAATGTTCATGATAAATGTCTTTTATTCATGCTATAACTGTATTATCCGGAAATCGTAATACACGTGTGAATACTTAGACCACAATATGTCCCTGGTGAGCCTCTAGTTGACTAGCTCGTTGTGATCAACAGATAGTCATGGTTTCCTGACTATGGACATTGGATGTCGTTGATAACGGGATCACATCATTAGGAGAATGATGTGATGGACAAGACCCAATCCTAAGCATAGCATAAAAGATCGTGTAGTTCGTTTTGCTAGAGCTTTGCCAATGTCAAGTATCTCTTCCTTCGACCATGAGATCGTGTAACTCCCGGATACCGTAGGAGTGCCTTGGGTGTATCAAACGTCACAACGTAACTGGGTGACTATAAAGGTGCATTACAGGTATCTCCGAAAGTATCTGTTGGGTTGACACGGATCGAGACTGGGATTTGTCACTCCGTATGACGGAGAGGTATCTCTGGGCCCACTCGGTAATGCATCATCATAATGAGCTCAATGTGACCAAGGTGTTGGACACGGGATCATGCATTACGGTACGAGTAAAGTGACTTGCCGGTAACGAGACTGAACAAGGTATTGGGATACCGACGATCGAGTCTCGGGCAAGTAACGTACCGATTGACAAAGGGAATTGCATACAGGGTTTGATCGAATCCTCGACATCGTGGTTCATCTGATGACAACATCGAGGAGCATGTGGGAGCCATCATGGGTATCCAGATCCCGCTGTTGGTTATTGACCTGAGAGCGTCTAGGTCATGTCTACATGTCTCCCGAACCCGTAGGGTCTACACACTTAAGGTTCGGTGACGCTAGGGTTATTAGGAAGACTAGTATGTGACTACCGAATGTTGTTCGGAGTCCCGGATGGGATCCTGGACGTCACGAGGAGCTCCGGAAGGGTCCGGAGGTAAAGATTTATATGTGGGAAGTTGTCAAACGAACACCGGGAAGTTTCGGGGTCATACCGGTATTGTACTGCGGCCACCGGAAGGGTTTCGGGGGTCCACCGGGAGGGGCCACCCCTCCCGGGGGGCCACATGGGCTGCGTGGGGCAGGGAGCCAGCCCCTGGTGGGCTGGCCGCACCCCCTCCCTTGGGCCCATGCGCCTAGGGTTGAGGGGGGAACCCTAGAGGGGGCGCCCCCTTGGCTTGGGGGGCAAGCCACCCTCTCCCCCTCTCCCCTTGGCCGCCGCACCCCCCCTAGATGGGTTCTAGGGGGCCGGCCCCCTTCTCCCTTCCCCCTATAAATAGAGGGGTGTGGGGAGGGCAGCCGCACCACCCTCCAAGGCGCAGCCCTCCCTCCCCAACACCTCTCCTCCTCC